>NC_136072.1:590475085-590727585 GCF_964261635.1 Lissotriton helveticus
TTTTTCCTTTCGACCTGGAAGTGGTGGTAAAATGACTGTTCTTGTGCCCTGCACGCCAAGTACAGGAACTGGAGCTCAATATGAGGGACCCAAGTTCTTTCTTGTTCCCGATCTTCTCTCGGACCAGTTCTCCAACTCGGGGTAGCCAGCCAACTACCGGAATCTGCAACGCAGCATCAGATGTGGAGGGCAAATGTTCCTTTGCAAGACTCTCTCGTCTCTTGTAGATTCTGTAAAACATTAGAATGTTCATCTATGTCAAAAGGGGCAGCAGCCGCCGCCTGGTCTAGACCTTCAAGTTCCCGGACAAACATTTTGATACCAAAGAGCATCTCGTATGGGATCCGCCCACCCAGAGACCTTCTAGGGAGATTATTAAGTGCACACTGTACGCTATTGAGATGGGCTAGCCAGTTCCGACCAGTACCTATAACCCTAGCCGTAAATGATTGCTTTAAATCAAGGTTCATCCGCTCCACAACACTATTACCCTCAGGTCGGTATGGAGACGAAAATTTGACCTGGACCCCCAATGAACTCAAGGCATCCTTGTACGCCTTAG
Source organism: Lissotriton helveticus (assembly GCF_964261635.1). NCBI lineage: Eukaryota > Metazoa > Chordata > Amphibia > Caudata > Salamandridae > Lissotriton > Lissotriton helveticus. The sequence goes on from NC_136072.1 coordinate 590,475,648, forward strand.
AGGCAAACGCTGGACCCTGGTCCGAATAGAAGGTGCCACACGCAAAATTTCCCAGAAAGCCACGCAAATCTCTTATGACGGTTCTTGAATCAGCATTCCGGTGGGGCCACACCCATACAAAGTGCTTGCAAGACTCAACTGCAACTAAGATGAACTTGTACGCAGTATCAGAGGAAAAGGGACCGCAGTGATCCAAATAAACGCAACCCAGTGGTTTATTGGAAATGTACAACTGTGTCTGGGGCGGACGCGCAGCAGATGAAGGCTTGATCTGCTGACAAATGTCACATTGAAGAACATAATCACGCTTCTGTTTATACAGTCCCCGCCACCAAAAGCGAAGTTGTAGCTGAGGTACAGAAGCCGAAACGCCCGTGTGTGCGGACGCAACACCTTCGTGGGCAGCTGTAATCAGCCGTGACCTGCGGTCTGCGTTGGGAATCAATCTGTCACCAACGTCTGGTATTTTCACATAAGGAACTTTATCAGGACTTAAATGATAAGAATACTTTGAAGGAAATCTAGTAGGATATTTACTTCCCTTCTCAGTAGCGGCAATTGCTGCCAAGATGTCATCATCAATCTTTCTTTTGGAACGCGTAACTGCTGCAACCAAATATGTTGAAACTGCTGACTTCTCCGCCTCATCGGCTAAATTATTGCCAACAGCGTGAACTCCCACACGCTGATGACCAAGAGTACGAATTACATAGACGAGTGGCAGTTGCTTTTTAAGTTCAGCCACTCGAACCCAGATCATTTTAGGTTTTATTGTGCTACCTTTGGAGTCACGATAGTCGTTCTGAGTCAAAAAGAACATGTTTTCATTGTAAAACTGGACACAGTAGTACGAGTCACTCACAATCAGAGTAGTCACACCAGGGTCTGCGTACTCCAATGTAAGCATCAGAGCACGGAGCTCCGCTAACTGGGCGGTACTGTCCCCTAATGTCTGTGTATGCACGACATCGGACTTGAATTCTCCATTCACCATGGTACCAACCACAATAGCGCAAGCTGAGACGTATGCGTGCTTAGACCCATGCGCAACTTGTGCAGAACCATCAGTGTAAATGATACAATGGAAATCCTCCAAAGGCCCATAGTCAATGGGGCAGGATGAACAAATTCATACTGTAAATACTCTTGCGACCGTAAGGAGGCATAAAAAATGAACGTGATATCAGGAGACGTCAATGACGTTGCCCATTGTATCCACCGCGGGTGAAAAGCTTTACTATTAGGCACACTGGCTTTCGTCACTGCCTCCAAGGGAGGATACGGGGTAACAACCAACATGCGCTTTCCCTGCTACAGTGCGCGTTCCTTCAGAATCGCCCTCTGCACTGCTGTCAAAACCTTTTCCACAGTGGAAAACCGCATTTCAGCCGAAGTGTACAAGTGTGACTTGTAAGCGATAGATACTGTCACCCTCGTTAAAGGTAAGGTACGTGAACCCCACCGCTCCAGGGACGATTCTGATCACCAGGTTGGTGTGGTTATCACGAGTCAGCAAGAATTTAGATTCGAGAAGATCAGCCTGCAAGGATTTCAAAATGGCCGAATGTTCAGGCAGCCAGCACGATTTGGTAAAAGTAGGTTGTATCAAAGCATATAACGGCTTCATATGCTGGGCATATTCGGGAATATAAGTATGCCCGAAATTCAATAATCCCAGCAAGGATTGCAATTTTTTCAGTGTTGTAGGAGCACGCAGCTGTGCGCATTTCTCCAAGTAGTGAGGAGCCAATCCGCGACCTTCATTGTTGAGCTCATAGCCCAGGAACAAAACTGTGTACTCTGTAATGTGAGACTTTGCAAAGTTAAATTTGTACCCGAAGTCCGCAAAGTGGCAAATTATGCGGTCAACGCGGCACAGATGCGCCCATATCTCGTCGTTTGAGATAAATGTCATCCACATACGAACACGCATCAGGGTGGATTCTCTCTAAAAGAGAAACTATACAGGCAGCAAACACACCTGGACTATTCTTATAGCCCATTGCTAAACGTTTAAATTTTCGCTGTGTACCACCACTTTTGACTACTCAACTGGGATAGGTTGTGGGCAAAAAAAACATTGGATATGTCAAGTGTGGTTTTAAACCTTTTACGCACAAGACCATCCACTAGGGCATAGCCGTGGGTATTCTGTACTGCACATGTACGGCAATGCGAGTTTAAATGCCGGTAATCCAATACCGAATGGTAAGAACCGTCAGGCTTGGTCACAGTAAAAAGAGGGTTATTCATCGGAGACACACACTAGTTTCAATCACTCCTTGATATTCGAATTATTCAAGGATTTCTGTGACCGAAGCCTTCGCTTCACGCCGCATGGGATATTGAGGTTGAGGCTGTGGCATAGACCGCAAGGGAATCTCATGTCGGGGGGAGAATTTATCCCAACCACAGTGGGTACGGTCCAATGCAGGCGCAAGGGCCTCAGCCCACTCGTCTGCAAAATGCAGCGCTTGCTCCTTTGACACTGTGTGCGCGAAACTAGGGAGGATCACCTCCTCCCCTCTCGGAGCAGCGAGAACAAAAGGTGGGGGGCAGTCAGCCTCCGCTAACAAAATGTCATACGTAGTTGTAAGATTTTCCCAAAATACCCCTTTTAGGGTACATTGTATTTCCCCTTCAATTAAAAGGTCGATTTCAAATAACCTATCAGGGGGAGCTACTCTAGTATCATCTGTTTCAACAACAATGAATGTGTCAGTCGCTGTCACCTTCAGTAGTGGACGCAGAGCCTCTCGAACAATGGTAATCTCCAACAGCGTCAGCGCCCACGTCTGACTCCGAAGCTGCGTTCTCACTATCTGTGGCATATCTTTCTGTTAAAGCGGCAACTTTCTTTTTCTGAAACTGGGGTCTTGTCTGTGAAGAATCGTCCTGCTTGCCTTTTCCGACTTTCGGTCGGGGTTGGGTGTGACTCTGCTGTCCGCCCCTTACTCTGCTGCCGCCTCCACCACCGGAGGATGAGGCCGATGTGTCCTGTAAAGAACAAGGAGAACATTGATCAGGAACCTGAAAACGATCAGGCAACGTAATCGTAGCGCGGTCGTGCAAGTCATAAGAGCGCTCAGTAGACGCAGGCACTGATGACCCGGGACAGGACTCCTGTTTCTTTTGTTGTTTTCCCTGTTGTTTGTTTTTGTTCCAATTTTTCTTCGGAGCTGTGGGTTGATCGTCTTTCTCAGACTTAGACCCCTGAGTTTGTTTTTTATCTTTAGTAGGAAAGGGCTTGACACCTAAACTATTACGGCCTATGGTCTTATAAACCGCCGTAATAATTCTCGCTAACTGACGGGGTTTATCGGCATCAGGGACTTTGCGCAAGGCATTTGACACTTGAAAGTTTACCGCATCTCCCTTAATATTAAAAAGGACGAGATTGGAAACTACATCAAATGAGCCAACGAGTCTCATTCCCAATTCAACTGCAGCCTCAGGTCCGTGTTCGTCTTGGAAATGTTGGAAATGTTAATAAGTCCTAGTTTGAGATGGGAAGGAGCTAGCGGGTTAGAGTTAGAGAGGGAAAAGATGATTTGGGAATCGTCGGCGTAGGTAAACAAAGTTAGTCCAGCTTGATCTGCTATATCCGCTAAAGGTCTAACGTAAAGGTTAAATAGCAGTGGACTGAGGATTGATCCCTGGGGTACTCCATGAGGTGAGGTATAGGTTTTGGAGCAGGCTGTCGTTGACATGATTTGAAACGTATGATTTTCCAGAAAGGAAGTGATCCACTCTAGTGCCGCGCCGCATATGCCTGAGGTTTTTAAGCGTGTGCAATAGCCGTTTGTGCGAGATGGTATCAAAAGCCGCACTAAGGTCTAATAAAATAAGTGTGACTGTTCGGTGACGCCTAATAGTGCTGTCTCAGTGGAGTAACCGGCCCGAAAACCGGATTGAGAAGGATGGAGAGAGTTATTGTTTTCCGTGAATTGTGCTAGAATTGAGTGAACCTGTCTTTCCAGAATTTTCGAAAAGACTGGTAAGAGGGAAATGGGTCTATAGTTGGACAGAACCTCTGGGTCAGCCATCATTTTTTTTAGGAGGGGTGTCACCATTGCATGTTTCCAGAGAGCAGGTACAATGGATTGTAGAAGTGAGGTATTAAGAGTATTAAGAATCACCTTCAAATGAGGGTTATCAAGTTGTTTCAAGATGTTGATGGGAAGGGGATCATTAGGTGAACCTGATTTAATACTTTGAAGAATAGTTTTGAATTCATCCATGTTAATAGGGGGCCAACAGTCTAAGGTGCCCATAGGGGCAGAGGAAATTACAGTGTCCTCTTGGTTAGTGGAGATGATGTTGTCAGAGTTGAAACTATTAATTTCCAGGATTATATTTTCAATTTTCCCTCTAAAAAATTGAGCGAGATTGTCACACTGTAGCTCGTTTAAAGGCCGAGGAGTTGCGGCTGTTTGAGAACCCGCCAGTTCTTTGACCATGTTAAACAGAGTTTTTGAGCGGTTGGTGGCTTCAGTGATGATGTTAGAAACATAGGTGGCTTTCGTTTTTATGCAGGAGGTGTGATAATTATTTCTGGCTTTGGTATATATAATTTTTTTCTCAGCCGAGTAATGTTTATGCCATTTCCTCTCTAATGCTTTACATTTGGATTTTTTAATTTTGAGTGAGTCATTAAACCATGGGGCTGGGGGGCGATGGTTATTGAGATTTTTGTGAGATGTGGGCAGACCTAAATCAACGGCTTTAGAAAGCCAGGTTTGCGTGGTCTCAGCAGCGATTTCCATTTCAAGATGATCTAAGGGGGAATTACCACAAAGAGCTTTGTTCAAAACAGGGAGATCAAGTATTTTTTCAATTCCTTCTCTGGGTTATCTGAGGGGAGAAAGGATGAATGGTTGTGTCGGGTAGTCCAAGAGTGAATTTAGATAAAAAAGTATCTGACCAACATATAGGAATGGCAGGATGGCATGTCAACTCAGAAAGGCTAGAGAATATAGGGTCTAGCAGATGTCCTGCTTTGTGTGTGTGGCCAGAATTAAGAAGCTTGACGTTAAGGGCTGCAAGGTCATCTATCAGGTTATTGCAAATATTGTTAGAAGGATCCTCTAAGTGAAGATTGAAGTCTCCAATGAGAGAGAAGTTCTTGGAGCTAAGATGAAGTGGAGTGATGTAGTTGGCAAAGGCCGTAGCCCACTGGGTCGGGTTTCCTGGGGGACGATAAATCAACATACCCGATAGAGTGAAATTGGGGGTCAAAGTTAATTTGAAGGAGGCAGCTTCGCAATCAGGGATGTTCAGGGGGTCAAAACTACATTGCAGGTGATTTTTAAAAATAATGTCGATACCACCTCCTGTTTCCAGTGCTCTATCTCTCCGCATGATGGCATAATTAGTGGGGAGAGCTGTGGCTATGTCAGGGCCAGCGCTGTCGTGCAACCATGTTTCAGTCAAAAAACTGCGTCTGGCTGTTCTTCCCAAATAAGGTTAAAGATGTCAAGTTTATGTTTGGGAAGTGAGCAACAATTTAGACTGAAGAACAGAAAGTTGTCAGCGACAGAAGCAATATGAGGGATATGCGTAGTACAATTTTTAGTAGTGGGAGGGTATGGTTGGAAATTAGAGAGCGAGAAGTTACAATTAGGGCATGTTGCGTTACCCGCGTGTTTTGTCGCAAGTGTTATGCATCCTTTTAAACTAGGGGGACGAAGTGCCAGCAATTGTTCGGATGAGAGTACATGTGTATATAGGGTTGTTAAGGCAGGGGCCCTCGCCCCTGGTCCCGTCAGGGCTCGGACGGGCGCAGACGGGCTAGTCTTTGGCTTGTCTTCGGCGCGACCGCTGCGCGGGTTGCCTGACAGGTTAAGTAGAGGACGGGCTCTAGGTCAGGTGACCGTCGAGGCTCCGCCTCTACTTACTGGCCCAATAGCGTAGGTCCCCTGGAGAACAGAGAACGCCCTATCCCCTCCACAACAATCAAGCCTAGCGCTTGCGGTGGACCGGGGTGTTTGTAGCGAGGAGATAGCGCTGCCAGTAAGTTTCTAAACGTTTTTAAAAGTTAAGTGCTGGGAAGTGTTTTAAAAAACAACAGAACACAATTGCAGGTCAACTTACAGGTCTCGCTGCCAATTTAGTAATGTGCGCGTCAGCTGCGCGGGTTGCCTGACATCAGGTTAAGTAGAGGACGGGCTCTAGGTCAGATGACCGTTGGGGCTCTGCCTCTACTTACTGGCCCAATAGCGTAGGTCCCCTGGAGAACAGAGAACGCTCTACACCCTCCACAACAATCAAGCCTAGCGCTTGCGGTGGACCGGGGTGTTTGTAGCGAGGAGATGGCGCTGCCAGTAAGTTTCTAAACGTTTTAAAAGTTAAGTGCTGGGAAGTGTTTTAAACAACAACAGAACACAATTGAGTAGCTGCATTCACAGCTGGAAATGTCACCCATGAGTAGAAAATCTCAAACGGGTAAGCTATCTCAGCACTCACCACTAAAATAACCGCCATGCCCTCCAAGCCAACGTTATACGCCTGCAAATGATTGCGGACCGCAATGCGACTATGCTGCGGTATGTCAATGTCAGCCATAACGACACAGTTAAAAAGAGTACAATGCAAAACTATGTAGCACTACTGGGTTATAATGCTTCTAGTGAAAAGGGGTTTCCGGCATCCTGTGCCACCTCAATCATAATACCAGTGTTTAAAAAGGGGGATGGGGGGACCCCTCCTGTTACAGACCAATCTCTCTGATAGACGTTGCTGTTAAAATCTTGGGCAGAGTCATTTTACGTAAATTAAGAGATTGGCTGGATGACAGAAGGGTCCTCTGCAACCTTCAATATGGCTTCAGTGAGAAGAGAAGCACTCTGGATCAATGTCTTAACTTGTATCTTTTGATAAATACCTACACACTGGCTAAAGAGGGGTCCCTTTATATGGGTTTTATGGACCTCTCCTCGGCCTTTGCCCGGGAAAAACTCTGGTCAATTTTGTTGGACCTAGGTATCGATCCACCCTTGGTAAATTTTTTAGCTGTCCTCCATACAGCTCCATAAAGCTTTTAGCTTCGGTCAGGGTTACACAGGATGGTAGATGCACTACTCACTTTAGCTCAGCGCGAGGAGTTAGGCAGGGCTGTATTTTGGCCCCCCTCCTTTTTACCTTATATATTAATGCATTGGAGAAATCACTGGCGGGGGCCTCTCTGGACGTACCGCGTGTAGGAGACTCGGTGATTCCGGTTCTTCTGTACGAGGACGATGCTGTTTTATTGTCCCGTACTGGCCTTGGCCTTCAGAGGTTGTTGGATTCCTTTGGGGATTTTATGGGTTCGCTAGATTTGAAGGTTAATAGAAGGTTAACAGGATGAGATGTGCACCCCCGAATTAGAACTTATGATTTTTAAAATTCATTTCTCATCTAAAATGAGTAGAAAGGGAGCATTAATTTACCGCCCCCCGGTCCATGCTCTAATATATCTGTAGCACTGATGGACTAGCACCCCATATACACCATAACTCTGATTTCCTACTGCTAGGTGACTTTAATGTCCACAGTGAATTAGACAACAGTACCGAGGTACAGACATTTATGGCAGACCTCAACTCACTGGGTCTAAAGCAGGTCAACACCGGGCCCACTCATCAAGCAGGACATACGCTAGACTTAGTTTTAACCAACTCCCTACAGGTCGAGTGTACTCCCCCCTACCAAGTTGAATGGACAGACCATTTTATTATTGAATTTTATACCCCTATTCCTGCCTCGCATTATATGGGACATATTGCCATATAAAGTAAAAGAAGACCTTGGCATAAATTGACCCAGCAAGATTTTAATAAAAAATTTGTAGCGCCGACACTTAGCGCTAGTGAGAGCATTGAAAACGCCTTAAACAATTACGAAGAGACGCTACTTACAACCATAGATGGGATCATTCCTCTAAAAACTTTTAAACCCAGACCTGCACATAAACATGAAATCTGGTTTTCAGAAGACCTCAGATTGCTCAAAAAAGCTACAAGAAAACTAGAAAAGAAATGGAGAGCTTCCCGCCAAAACAGAGACAAACAACTGTATAAAAGTTCACTGACAGCATACCATAAAGCTATTCGCCTGGCGCGAAAAGACCATATAGCATCACAACTACTGGCAGCTGGTAACAACCCCAAAGCATTATATCAGATCTTACAGACGTTTACAAAACCTATAGCTTGCGAAAGCTCGGAAGTGGCATCACAACAATTATGCGACAATATTTCTCAGTATTTCACTCCAACAATTGATGCTATTTACAACAAAATCATACATTCACATCAAACCAATAGCAACGATAATGACCCTATTTTAAATACTGAACTACAACCTCCAGCCATGCATTCCCTCTCTGCATTTCCCCCTATCTCGATTGAGGAGGTATTAGCACTTATCTCCCAGATAAAGAGTGGGTGCCCGATGGACACCATCCCTGCACGTATTATACCCACATTGGCAACAGATCTGGGACCTGCTATGCAGAGGCTGATAAACCTCTCGCTAAGTACAGGGCAGGTTCCGCAAGGATGGAAAAAGGCACTGGTTAAGCCGCTCAGGAAAAACACCACAATTCCATGGAACGAGCTAGCCAACCTCAGACCGATATCTCTGCTTCCCTTTCTGGGCAAAATCATTGAAAAACATGTAAATAGAAACTTGTCTAGATATATTGAATCCGCAGGAGTGTTGGACCACTCACAATCGGGCTTCAGGCCCAAAAATAGCACTGAGACCGCCCTGATGTCAGTCGCAGATGATCTACATATGTACCAGGAGGGGGGTCTCTCCGTTATCCTGGTACTACTGGATATATCTGCGGCATTTGACACCGTATCTCATTCCATCCTGACTGCCAGGCTAGCTAACATCGGCCTGAAGCACGAAGCCCTGGCATGGTTGAGGAGCTTTATAACAAATTGCGCCCAGCAAGTAACTATGGGTGCGTATCGGTCAGAGGAAGTTGAAATCTCCAAGGGGGTGCCACAGGGCTCATGTTTGAGCCCCACGCTTTTTAACATATATGTGGCACCCCTGGCTAACATCATGAGAACGTATGGATTCGTCCCGATAAGATCTTTACTCCCGAGGTCAGGAACTCCTTCTCTCAGGGCATGAAAGCAGTGGCACACTGGATGTCTTCCAACTACTTGCAGTGCAACGTTGGAAAGACAGAAGTCATGTTGTTTGGTGAGGTAAAACTACTCTGGACTCCGTACTGGTGGCACAAGATCTAGGCCCAGTACCCAAGCCTAAACAAACAGTCAAGAATCTGGGAGTTCGACTAGATCAGGAACTCACTCTCAAACAACATGGCAACCAGGTGGTGGGAGCCTGCTTCCATGTAATTGGCATGTTGCGTAAAATTTTCACCCTTTTACCAGATGCAACTAGGAGGACGCTGGTACAAGCTCTAGTCCTGAGTCGACTAGATTATTGCAATGGCCTGCTACTATCTGCTAACGAGGGAGTCACGACAAGACTTCAGGTGGTCCAGAACACGGCGGCTTGCTTAGTTCTGAACGCCCCTCCTCGTACGCCTTCAAAACCTCTATTGACAAAACTGCATTGGTTATCTGTCAAACAGAGGGCCAAGTTCAAGGTATGCTGCACCATACATAAAAGCCTCAACGGTATGGGCCCTGCATACCTGTCGACCAAATTTGTCCCCTATATACCCTCTCGGTCACTCAGGTCAAGCGAACAAGGCCTTCTTTGTGTACCTAGAGCAAAGAAGGCAAGACACGGAAGTAAGGCACTTTCAGTGGCAGGGCCCTCCCTTTGGAATAGTCTCCCAAAATCTCTCAGGCTATGTGCAGAACACTTTCCTTTTAGAAAAATGCTGAAGACTTTCTTGTTCCATCATTAGAATAGCTGCTAGACTAGCTCTTCCCCTAAACCTTTGTGGTAGAAGCCAAAGGCGCGGAGATACTCCCTCGGGAGTCGAAGCCAGCGCGGTACAAACCTGCAATAAATAAATAAATAAATAGTAAAAAATCACACGTTATGGTGGCTAGTAAACTCCATAGGAGTATTAAGCTACGATCCTTTTTTTGTAATGGGGCTGAGGTTACCAAGGTCCCTGTGTTCACTTATTTGGGGGTACTTTTTGATGAAAAGGGTACCTGGGGACCCCAACAGAACATAAAAAGTAATGCTGTAGCAGGGTCCACTGCAGCATTGATGGGCTTTGCAAAGCGGCTGGGGGCAAGACCGATGGAGGCGCTCCTGAATGTCTATAAAGCTAAGTGCCTGGCCATAGCTACTTATGGTGCTTCGGTTTGGGGTTACACATCACATGAAAAGATCCAAGTGGCAGAAAATAAATTCTTGAGATCACTTTTGGCTGTACCCCAATCTACCCCTACTTATTCGCTCCACACGGAATGGGACTGGGTTATGTTACTGATCAGCTGAAAGTTGCCCCGCTGACATGCTGGTTAAAGACCTGGTTGAACCAAGAAATCACATTGAATCATCACATTTTAAGTGATTGTCTTTCCCTGGATAGGGTTAGCAGGGTGCCGTGGTTAATGTATATTAAAGCTATGTGTACTAAACTTGGGCGCCCTGAGCTTTACAACTCACCGGACTCTATTACCAGGGAGAACATATGCTGGACTTAGAAAAATGTTCTAACTATGTTGACAATGGAACGGGAGGAGTCAGAGCTACTTAAACCATGTGTTAAAGCCAATTATGTATTGCTAACCTCACTTTCCCTCGAACCATATTTAAAAATTGTCACTAGACCTTTCCATCGCCAGCTTTTAATTCGATTTTGGTTCAACTTAATCCACTTGTCCCTTGGCGTTTTCCCTAAATGGTGTAAACCTGAAAACAGCGATCCCTGTAGTTGTGACAACTTTTCTAGACCAGACACAATGCACTTTATTATGTTCTGTGATCTCTATGCGGGAATTCGTAAAAAGTTTTTATTGCCACTTCTTAGAGAGGCAGGCTTTACGCAAGTCGGGCCCGCTCTTACTTTTCTCCAGATGCTAAGCAGTACCCGTGTTATATTCTCTGTTGCTAGCTTTCTGGTGGCTGCTGTACGAATCAATAGCAAAAGACTAACTGTATAGAACAACCCTGGCTGATTTTAATCTTATGTTTTACTTGGGCTTTTAACTGTTTTTAACCTTTCTTTGTATAATGTTTGTTATAATTGAGTGAATGATTTTTATATAGATAGATTAACATGAATGCTTTTATATTGTCTTTTATGATTTTAATTAATCGAATAAAGTATTTTGACTGACTGACTGACTGGGTAGTAATTCAAAAGGAAACCGTTTTGAAAGATTCAAGCTTGAAAAGACCTATGTAACTATAGGTAGGTTTATCCGTCACCACTGCTAACCGGAAACAATAGTGAAGGGGTTAAGGACTGATATAAGCACTACTCAAGCGTCATGAAATAAGACCACCAACGTATGTATGGGCGCCATGTTGCAGGGATTCTTCTCAGTCACAGAACTGTGCACAAAGACTCAGGACCTCAGTGAATTAGGGTGTACCAAAACTCACCTTAGTACCCAGAATCCCCTATCAGACTAGCCTCAGTGTCTCATTAGCTCTTCGTCCTATAGCAAAGTCACCAATGATTAGATAACCCAGAACATGCGACTTAGGATACCTCAGGTAATGTGGGAAACATGAACACTCTTTCGTTATACTCTCATACCAGTCCAGAACAGGGAGTAATCAGAGACTCGAGCAAGTTTAAAATGTTCATTTTAATGCTGTGATCTCAAATGCAGTATCTTAGCTAATACAAGCAGACATATTATAAGTAATAAGATTGTCAGCATAGTTACTGTTCCATAAAATACAAAGGGAGAAAGCATGTTATAATGCTAAATGGAAACAGGTTAAATATATACCTATATTTCACCCTCCCTTGCTAGTAGGTTATTTTATAACTACAGAACGTCTCTTAGGCTTGCATAGGCGACCCCATACCTCAGAGTTTAGCAGGAGTGAATCACATCAAGTTCTGCACAAGCTCTCAGCATAGGAATGTTCTCCAAGTGTGTTCAATCATGCCTACACAGTGTATTATTAAAGGCGCCAGTATCGGAGTTCATTTCTCTTTTCCCAGTCTGGGACCCCTCTGTCTTTCACACACTCACACAGTATCTGAGTTGGCCACAGCTGCACACATGTCATGGCTAGAACGTGCGCTGATCAGTTTGAACAAAAGCATCAGTGTTGATATAACCTTGAAGGCCTTGGCACTCAGTGTTGAAAAACAAGATATTCTCATGTGAAGCAAAACACGCAGCCTAGCGTGAAACAATATCTAACGCGTGTGCCGTGTGCAAAAGAAAGCAAAAAGGTAAAATGGTGTTTTAACTTCTAATAAGGTCATGTCAACTAAACGCGGTATTAATGCAAGGCTCAGCCCCACTACAGTGCCCTGACAGGAACAAGAGGAATGTGTATCAGTATCCTGGTACCTGTCCGTTTTCTTAATATTGTCACGGTTTCTGAGGTTATATTTCCTGTCAAAAGGCTCCAGTTGGGAAGACCCACCCCATGATTTTGTGAGGCATTTTGCTTGTTTGTTGCTTGTTTATTGTTCCATTTCTTTTTAGATGAATCAGGCGCTTGCTTTGAATTATCCTTTTCAGAAATACCCACCAATTGTGGTTTCGATGGTCTAGCTCCCAGATTATCTCTACCCAGTGACACATAAGTATCTTCGATAATTTTTGGTTGCTCTCTCTCCTGTTATGCAGGAGTGCATTCCCTCAGGTGTTGGCGTATAGCCACCGCTGCTGCCTCCCCTTTTATGTTAGCCAACATAATTGCCTAGCAAATTCATCCCTAAGTCCGGGGAAGGTTCTGCCCCATACTCATTCTGTATTTGTTTCAATACTTCTGCTATCACTACAATCTGGGGTTCCATGAGTTCTGGTGTAAACAGCAGCGAAAACTGTACCCCAAGTAGTACAATCCTCTTATCGGGGAGCAATCCCCATTTGCAAGCACATTGTCAGTATTCTGTGTTTTTCTTGTGGGCCAGTGTGTGGAAAAACTGCCTCAAACTGTGCTATTTTTTTTTTTATTGATTCTTATACCTGGTACAATACATTAAATACATTAATTCATAGAAAAACATTTCAACTACAGAATATCAAAAGTAAAATTGATTAGATATCGAGGGGTCATAAAAAAGTACATTTCATAATTATTTAGTATGAGGATAAAAATAAAATAAACTTTGGAGGATAAATTCATATATATACACCAATACATTAATAGCCTTTCAAGGGGTTTCTCTCCACACAGCGAGGGGAGCCCAAACACAAAGGCCCCACTCCCTCATCTTTCTTCCCCTTCTTTTATAGAGAGCAGCTTCAATGTTGTGAATGCCCAGCAGCCTAACTAGCCACATCTGAAAAGTAGGTGCAGTATTACCCTTCCATCCTGCTGCCACCAGGATCCGAAGGACTGCTAGACATATAAACACAAAGGCCTCCTTATCACATTCAAGATCAAGATTATTACCAAAACCAGATATCATAAGTGTAGGGGATAGGTTAACATGAATACCTAGCAGCCCCAAAAACTTCTCAATCTCTACACAGATTCCCCTCATCTTTTCACATTGAGAGAACATATGGATTAGGTCTGCAGGTCCCTCCTGGCATCTTGGACATTTATCGTCCTCTCTTTTGCCCCATTGAAAAAGCGTGGCCAGGGTAAAATATAGATTAAAGAGGACTTTATATTGTCGTGTCCTTAAATTGGTAGAGCGAAATACTTTATTCGCTAGTTGTAGAGCTTAATCTAAGTCGAAATCCGGATCCCCTAATTTCGTCATCCATGATGATTCGTTTTTATCTATATCATCTTGTATCGAGTCTATTAGGGCTTTATAAATTATTTTAATTCGAGCTACGCCTTCTAACAGATACTCAATTATTTTAATTTTACGGCCTGGATGGATGCGTGGTCTCATCCCATACATTGTTTGGTGAATCTGGAGGTACTTAAACGCCTGACTAGAAGGAATAACAAATTTAACTTGAATATTAATGAAAGTGAGTAATTTCCCCGTGCCATTATCAAAGATGTCCCCCATTGTTCTAATTCCTCGTTGTTCCCATATAGACCCTATCCTGTCACTACTGAATTGAGGAAAGACATTAGAATCCCATAATGGTGTATAATAGTTTATTTTAGGAATTACTAATGCCTTCTGGACAGCTTTCCAAGTTTTCCAAATTGTGCTATTTTCTGTTCCATCTAGAATGGCATCTGCTCACGTTTAGTGGGCATTCTTCCCATAATCACGTTCAGCGTTTGTGGAGTGATTATTGTTGTGGTCCCTTGTAGTTGACTAGCCTGAGTGACCCTTGTAGGTTAAAGTATGAGTGTTTGCAATACGAACTGTGTAAGATTTGTGTAAAGTTCTATTATTACTTTGTGGAGTGGAGGTAAGTCTGCTGCTGGCAATGTATCTATCCCTGGATGTGGTATGTAAGCAACTAGCACCATCCAAGTCGCTCCATCTCTGCTGAGCAGACCAAGTCTCACTTTATATGTGGTAAGGGAGGGCACCTTTAAATCAATTTATATGTTCTTGGTAAGTAAACGGGACTTCTATGTTTTCAGATGGACAGTATTTATCTGGTATTTCATCTGGAGTGTAGGAATGAAACGTATGTGTACGTGCATCTGCATGAGGGAATTTAACCCAAGAATAGAACACCTCTGTTCTGAATGCCTCTTGTGCCTCAATCACGAAGGTAACGGTCCCGCCTAATGCTGAGAGACCAACATTTTCTAGTTCTTTAGCAAGTGCATTTCTGCAATTTTCGAAGATTTTTATAGCACCTTCCTGCTCAGTCTCCTCCCTACCAGCACCACTAGTACCAATAGCACCAATGTCTGGTCTTTGAGGCATTATGGGTGGAGATTGGAGGTTTATAGAAAAAACTATGATGTTTTGAACAATGTGGGAGCTATAACCCTTCAAGCTCGAATAAACCTACAGCCAATACATAGGATATACCTACTCAGCTGTGTTGGATTTTCACTCCCCACTCCAGATGTTTCTAGGTAAATGTGAGTATGGGTCTCTGAGAAAGCACGACTGAACTATTCCAATTTGACTGTTAAATAAAAACCAAACCAACGTTGGCGGCGACATGTTGTGTATTTCCTAAAAATACATAGGATCTGAGCATTTAGACAACATAAACTAAGAAATTGGTGTCCAGACTGATTTCAGACCCCCCCCCAAGGATATGTTAGCCTTTAGCCCTGCTAGCTCACAATGCCACTATAGGCCCCCTAACCTTTCCGAGTAGCGAATAGTTTCTGGCAACTATCGAACATGACAACCCTTGATCCTTTAGGTATCATGGAGACAGTATAGTACTTTTCGCTCAGTCACTTATGCTCACTTCTTCTGAGAGAGATGTACAGAATAAACATTGGGGACGTTTTCAATAAGCGTTTATTGAACCTGTGCCATTCTAGTATAAAATACGTGTGCTGCGACAACCCTTAGACAGAAACAGATCTATACGATTGCAAGCACTGACAGAGTAAATAAAATGTAGAATTCTACCATGGTACTAAAACAGTGAATATATGCAGGCATATAGAGACATAGCAATAATCCAGCATACTCCTAAGATGCAAATCATAGCTAAGTGTATCTAGCATATATGTAGGTGTGAAGCCAAGAATCCCACTAGGAAATAGCCAACCCAATTACCTGATGGGAAGGAACGAGGGACCTTGTCTTGGTCTCGTGTTGGACACCCCGCAAGGGATGTCAGACCACTGCGTGCTGGAGTTGTTTGCATGAAGGGACTCTGACGCCTTGTGTCAGCTTGGAAGTTTCTCCTCTGGTTTGCCAAGCAAAGATGTGGTGCTTAAAGTTACGTTTAGATGGTCTACCTAGCTGTGTAATGGTACTTTGAACCTGTCTGTCGTTCAGGGATGACGATAGCGGTGATTTTTGTACAGAGTTTTTATAGAGAGGATGGTAATCCTGCTGTGATACTAAGAATCCTCATGCATAATAAATGAGGCTAGTTTTAGAAGAAAACCACACAACATTTATTCAGCACATAACTAGGCAAAAGGTCAGCACCAGAGCAGTTATGTAGAGCAAGGTGGGATAAATATATGTAAAAGGTTTTGCAGTACCTATATTGGGGTACATTTTTGTTCATAACAGTCCATAATAAACCAAAAAGACATGATAATAGTTTACGATATTTATTAAAACTTATCATGCTCTTTTTTAAAACATCTACGCTGCTGCCAGAAAACACATGCATCCCAATGGTGTGAGGAGCATTACAAGAAAACTATAAACAATAAGAAGTCCTTCCATCATGAATTATTTATCTGCCTCAGTCCACCCCCACTATGGAAACACAGTGTTATAGAGATCTGGGTTTAGTGGAGAACACCATACCTGCTAAGCATATGTATCTGTTCCACATCTCAGGCAGTGGATGTCTCTCTCGTCTGGACCTTTGCTCTGCTAGAATGTCTTCTTTCTGTTTTCAAAATGGCCTGTCTCTGTGTATATGTTACGAGGTGTCTTCTTGAAAGCAGCAGATGTGAATGTATGTTGTCTCTAAGTGTCAAGCTACGTTTGCTAACCGAACATCACAAAGCGACCGTGCACAGTATTGTTTGACCTTGTACATATGTTCAGACAGTCTATACCAATAACAAAAAAGTGTAGTGCTTTTCTAAAGTAACGCTGTGGCACAAAAATAAACGTACCAAGCATAATGTGTGCAGGGAAAAGCAGCCTAAATGTTCAAGCAAACAAAAATTCGAGCAAGCTAAGTGGGCCCTAAAGGAACCACACAATACCCCCCTTTTTATCAGGCTAGTAGCAGAGATACAAAGTAGACACTATAAATCACAAGGTAAGTGAATTCAATGTTTTGCTAATCTACAGGTAATTTGAAAGAAGATCATAATGATAATAATTAGAAAAAATAACATGCCAATTTTGAATGGTAGGCAGATTAAGGTGTGTTGGAGGTATGCATAATGGCTCCAATTAATTTAATAGGAAGCGAGTCCAGGATCGACTCAATCTACGCAGTCAACGACTACACCATTGCCCAGTTCAAATCATCCAGAGAACAGACATGCTCCTCTTTATCTGCTGATGCTGAGGAGGTATCCGTGCAGCCTGCATCCATGCCATTAGTGCTTGGTTAATGAGTCTTGTTTCAAAGCATTCATTTCATCAGAAGGGAGGGGCTCATGCCCAGCTTATGCGCAAGCCGTAAGCCCATGGGGCAACTCCGAGAATTGGTCGTTAGAGGACCCATGTTATGTTATAGGCCATTTATACAGCACGCCTTCACCATAAGACCTCTTGGTGCTAGGGTAACAAAGACAGCAACTGAACTCTAGATTAAACATAAGCATGTTGGAACAGCCAGGTTGTAAAAGTTTTATAAACCTCACGTAGTTAGAAGATGATCTAATATCGGGAGGGAGGGAATTCCAGGTGTGGGGAGCCAGAAAGGAAAAGTTGGCCCCTCCAAGTCACTTTTTTTATTTTGGCACTGAAAGTAAGTTGTGGTGAACCGATCTTAGGCAGTGATTGTGAGAGTAGCGTTGGATTCTAAAGGACACAAAGGCAGGACTTTTCCATGGAGAGCTTTGAAAATAGTGCGGGGTGTTTTGAAAATGGTTCTTTGAGCTACTGGAAGCCAGTGAAGCTTCTTCATTAGAGGCTTAATGTGGCTGTGTCGAGACCCATCAACAGGTTGTTGTCCACAGGAACTGGCGTTAGCAGAGCCAGGCAAATATCTACGGCCCATTTGAAGAGGCACCATAGGCAATGAAACATGGGCTGGACCCAGGCAAACCATACCGGTCAGATTGTCATTGACCAGTCAAGATCTAGTTCTTGGAACAGTAAGATTCCAAAGAAAATTACCATGCTTTCACAGTGTAGCTGGGCCGGTGATGGTTGTAGAGGGCTTTGAGACGGAACATCCATTGCGGAGGAGCAAAAATAAAACCAAAATGCTGCAAATGAGAACTAACACCAATGGAATGCTTCTGAACACACTGGAGAAAAGGGAATGAATAAAAGCTGGTATTATTTAGAAGGAACTGACTATGCCAGAACCGGGAACTTAAAAGAAATGAGCAAGGCCGGCAGTGTTTGATGCATTAAAGATGCGATTAACTAATTGTCCACAATGTATTGGGAGTTCTGTGTTTAACAAGGACTGTATTTCACTGGCTGTTCCGGCCACTTGCAATTAAAACATTTCCCAAGCAGATGTCAGTGCCACTTCTTTTTTAAAACAATAGTGCTTTTAGACTGCGTAGCTGGTTAAAATCTGTCTTCAACGTTGGAAAGGAAGGCCACAGTGAGCTGTCGTATCCTCCTTGCGGAGGGGGAAAGAGCACTTTATTACAGCAGGTGACAATCTGGGAAAAAGATAAAATATATGGGATCCTAGCCGTCATTCTATAACATTTATGACCATTTAACTTTAAGTAGCTTGTCAAAGAACTTGAATTAGGGGTGCAATTGAAGGGACTGGTATTCCTTTAAAAAAACTGGCCAAATTTGGTACAGATGTGTTACAGGCACCAGAGTGATAATGTGTTGACAAATAAGTGAATGTCCGATAGAAGTGTCACATTCCTTTACAGTAAGGAAGACCTCCTTATTTGTGCATTCACAACAATAAGAACAAATAAGGGACTATAATTCATGAATGAAGCTGCCTCAGATAGGCTCATATCTACAGACGGAAATGTATCACGCAAGTTGAAAATTGAAATGTTGAAATTGGCAGAGATATTGCACCATGTATTAACCATACAGAGGAAGAGGTTTCTGCTATAGTGTAAGGGAGCTGTTCTAACTTCTTGAGATGTAACATTGTCTAGGTTGCGTTTTTTTTGCCATGAGTCACTGTTAACTTGTCAGATTGAAAGGCATGAATTTCTGGCTGGAATTAAGTTAATGCCAAGGGATGTGACTGTAAAGGTTTGAAGGATCCAGCTAAACTGCATGATGGATCTAAGCTGACTTTGCCCATGGTACGATGAAGACATGTCACTTTGCATGATATCAGTAACAGATGACACAATGTTATTCAAATTGTAGATGCGAAAAGATGACGTGTTAATACTGTATCAACAACAGCGAGCACTTTATCTAAATTCTCTTGATCAGTTTGTCTTAAATGTGCAGCAGCTTCCATTTGTGACTATTTCCAAATTTCATTGTATGGAGCATTGCTAAATCGTTTAGTATGCGGAGATTTAGGACCCAAGAGAAAATCAGATAGGTCCATGTCCTCCAATAGGAAAGTTGTTGTTTCACTACAGATAGTGTAGAGCATTCTGACTATTGTTGACACAATTTTCCCACTGAACAAGAAACAATTCCTGAGTGTTGGAATTGGGAACAATAAGGATCAGATCGGCCAGCTTTTAAACCCAGTTGGAATTCAAAAAACGGGCATAACATCCTTTGTATCCAGGGGCCACAATAATCACCCATAAGCACCTTAAAGGGGGGTGTTAAATGTACCATTCTGTAACATACAATTGAGTTGGTCAGCAGTAAAATTAGTTAAATGTTGCCAATTGTCAATTGGTGGAAAGAAAGGAATGGTTGGTGCCTTCATTTCTTTAATCTTAGCCAATCCTAGATCTGTAGTTTGTTGAACGGTATAATTTAGGAAAATCATTTGGGTTGAAGTTAGGCACGCTTCACATAAAGTATCCTTACCCTAGACCTACCAGTATTTGTTGCCTCAAATGGATTTCAAATCAGCGTGGTCCTTCCAAAAGTCATTGCCTCTCATAGCCAATTATGAAACACACAAATCCGTAAAGATTAATTTGGCTTGCATAAGCATATATATTTTTTCGGGGTGTAGGGACAAGTTTAAAATAAAAGGATGTTGGATCTGACGTGTTATATCCTGACAAAAATGTAAATTTATCTCTGTATGTTTTAAAACTCTCTGGTGAGGGGAGTGGGACAATGTTTCCATTGTGTATAATTAACAAGTATGCATTAAACACTAGCTCTGTGTTAATAATGATGTCCTTAATGATGGTAACAGAATATCTCACCATAGTTAGCAGAATTAAGGTATAAATCCTCGGATTCAATTTCAGTTCCGAAAGCATGGAGTTTACAGTTTTAACATCCCAATCATCTGAATGTAACCCAGGTACTATTACACCCCCCCCATAGAAACTCTAAACACATATGGTATCTGCAGGATCTACGTAGGACCGAAAAAGTCGTAAGGAACTTTATCCCAAACAATTCCATCAGTTACTTGAACACCTGAAATATTCACAAGGGCCAAGTGTCTTTTAGCTTATATGAATAATTTTGTGTGGAGTGATACCCAGTGGACGAGTTCCGCATCAGAACGTTCTGGAAGGTATTGACCATTAATCAGCATGAAAGGAACTGTCATAAATCCAATCCACAGGTATAGAATCACCAAGGTATGGGTTATCCAAGTATATAACCAAGGTAGGAACAGATAAGTGTGTATCTGAAAGAAACAGGTTAGTATTAGATTCCTTACCGTAGAATATCCCCAGGCGTCAGACTGGATCCGGAAAATTTTGCGTAGCAGTACCCCTGCGCGTCGGTAGGCGTCGTCTGCGGGTCCGTCGTCGGCGTAGTTGGCGCCGGGATGACGTCATCGGAGTACTTAGACCCGCCCTCGCGCGCTGACGTCAGTTCTTCTTTTTTCTGCGCCAGCAAGCGCAGGTCCGGAGAAAGTGGTACCCTTTAGTCATTTTTTTACTAAGCTTTTTCGATCCTTTTTAGATCCGTTTCGAGTCTACGACTCCATCGGTGCCGGTAGGGATGCCCGGGTTCAAGCCCTGTGCCGACTGATGTCGTTTACTGTCCCGCATTACCGGTGCCTACATTGCCCGGGGCCTGACCACGATGACAAGTCGTGCCCCGACTGCCGGGCCTTGACGTCGAAGGCTAGGCGGGAGCGGTCCCGTAAGCGCCTCGAGTTCCGGCAGTCGGCCCCGCGCCGCTCGAGGTCCCGGTCCGGAAGGAGGTCGAGGGACCGGTCGCGGGGCTGGAGTCATCACAGCTCAGCGAGTCCACACCACTCGTCGGGCTCCAAGTCCTCAGGTAAGAGGCAAAAGAAGTCGAAGAGACGACATTGCTCTTCTGACTCCCCCTGACGCTCGCGCGACGCGGCAGGGGGTTCGGGTGACACCGGAGCCACAGGCGTCGCGGCCTGCTTCATACCCGCGGGTCCCTGGGCAGAATGCGACGCCGGAGGAGATCGAGGCCTTCCTCATAGCCCTGAGGTCGCTCACTTCTCCGCTGGGTTCCGCGGCCCGACTGGGAGCCCTAGCGAGCCGGGTGCTTCGGCCCCGGCGCCATTGGGTGCTTCCGCCCCGACGCCGTCGGCGACTTCGGTCCCTTCGCCGCCGGGCCCCACTGGATCCGGTTCCGGATTGCCGCTGGTCGGCCTTATGACCCCGCCGACGTCGACCCCTAGGGTGTCACCTCCGGCGCCTGCCCTGGTCCAACCCTCGGTCCGGATCCGGCGTCGGAGCGGCGTCACTCGACGCCGCATTCGGCGCCGGCTGAAGAGGAATTCTTTGAGGATCTGGGTCCATCCTTTATCCCTGAATTTCAGGACATGGATGACGAGGGTGACTTGGGGGGGGGGGGGGGGTCTGAGGACCCCCTGGCACATGAGTGCCAGTCATTTCAGGACTGGACACAGGAACTAGGGGAAGCCAGTGGTCTGGCTACCTCCCCAGGCACTGGTTTTGTCTCCCCTCCTACCGTGGCTACGGAGGAGGGGGCTGCTTATAGTGTGGTGCTGATGAGGGCGGCCAAGGCCTTGGCTCTTGAGCTCCTCGTCACAACGGTGAGATCTAACATTCTCACGGAGGTCTTAAACCGCAGGTAAGTTCCCCAGAGCCTCTATTGCCGTTTAATGAGGCTCTCACGAACGTCCTGTTGGGCACCTGGTCCAGGCCCACTACGGGTCCCCCTGTAGATAGGAACGTCGCTAGGCACCACCGCCCTGCCCCGGGCGACCCTAGTTTCTTGTCCACCCACCCCACTCCCGAGAGCCTGGTTATCCAGGCCTCTACTTCCCAATCCGCATTCCCAACTGCACCACCAGATCGGGAATTGAAGAGGTATGAACAATTCGGCAAGAATATGTTCTCCTCCCTTAGTTTGGGATTGCGATCGGTTAACACCGCGTACCTCTTGGGCCGTTACACCCACTCTCTTTGGGAGTGCCCGGAGGGGGCCCGGGTGAAACTCGCTCAAGCCCTCGCGGAGGGAAGAGATGCAGCGCGGTATTCAATACGATGTGGACTGGATACCACGGACTCGCTAGGAAGAGCGATTTCCACGTCTGTGGCGGTTCACCGCCACGCCTGGCTGATGTCCGCCATTTTTTCGGCCGATGTCCAGAACACCTTTATGGACATGCCGTTCGATGGCGGCCACCTCTTCAGTGGAAAGGCAGATAGTGCGCTGGAACGCTTTAAGGACTCCAGGGCTACGGCCAAGTCCTTGGGCCTGTCGGCCCGCGCCAGCAATCTTCTGGCCAGCGCTCCTTTCGTGGCCACGGAAGGGGCGCCCCCACACGCCCTGCCAGACACAGGCCGCAGACTTCCATTCAGCGCGGCGAACGTGGTTACCGTCGCGGCGGTAACAGGGGACAACGGCGCGGCCAGTCCACATCCACCCCCGCAGCATCCGCCTCAAAGCCTTCCTAGTCCAAGCTTTCAGGCCCATTTGTCGCCAGTGGGGGGCAGGGTTCGCCATCACCTCCTCCACTGGCACTCCATCACGTCAGACAGGTGGGTGCTGCAAATCGTCCGAAGAGGCTACTCCCTCCCCTTCGAGGCGACCCCTCCAGCCATGGCACCGCAGAACCACCGCGTGTCGGGGGTTCACTTGAAACTTCTGCAAGAGGAAGTTGCGGCACTCTTCGTCAAGGGGGCCATCGAGCGCGTTCCTGGGCCAGAAGTAGGGTGTGGTTGTTACTCCCACTACTTTCTGGTTCCCAAGAAGGGCAAAGGTGGCCTACGCCCTATCTTGGACCTGCGGAACATCAACGGCTTTCTCCGGAAGGAGAAGTTCAAGATGCTGACTCTCGCTCAGGTCTTAGCTGCCCTGGACCCGGGAGACTGGATGGTAGCATTGGACTTGCAAGACGATTATTTTCACATCCCCGTCCTGCCGGCCCACCGACGTTACCTGCGGTTCATGGTAGGCCACGAGCACTTTCAGTTTACCGTGCTCCCCTTCGTCCTTACCAGCGCCCCACGGGTGTTCACGAAAGTGATGGCGGTGGTCGCAGCTCATCTGCACAGGTTAGGGGTTTCAGTCTTCCCCGACCTCGACGACTGGTTGTTGAAGGCGGGCTCGCCCCAGACAGTCGTCAGCCACCTCCAGACTACGGCCGACCTCCTGCACCTGCTGGGGTTCTCGATCAATGTGCCGAAGTCGCACCTGTGTCCCTCACAGAAGCTCCTCTTCATCGGAGCGGTTCTAGACTCGGCGCTGTTTCGGGTTTATTCTCCCGAACAGCGGGTTCGGGATATTCAGGCTCTGATTCCGATCTTTCAGCCGTTATCCCAAGTCTCGGTCAGATTGACGCTGCGGCTTCTGGGGCTGATAGCCTCCTGCAGCCTTCTGGTGCATCACGCCCGGTGGCGGATGCGGGCTCTGCAGTAGGACTTGAAGTTTCAGTGGGCACAGCATCAGGGCAACCTATCCGACCATGTCCTGATGCCGGAGGGCACTGAGACAGTTGCAGTGGTGGCTCACGGAAAGCGATTGGGTCAGCGGCAGATCCCTCTCCCTACCCCAACCGTAGCACGTAGTTGTGACGGACGCGTCCCTCCAGGGCTGGGGTGGTCACATGGGAGAGGCAGAGATCAGAGGACTCTGGTCTCCGGCGGAGTCCCGGCTCCATATAAACTTTCTGGAGCTGTGGGCAATCCGGCTTGCACTGAAGGCATTCCTCCCCTCTGTCCGGGGGAGTGTAGTGCAGGTGTTCACTGACAACACCACTGCCTTGTGGTACTCCAACAAACAGGGTGGGGTGGGGTCATGGACACTATGCCAGGAGGCTCTGCGCCTCTGGCAGTGGCTGGGACATCAGGGCGTGACCCTGGTGGTTCAACACCTGGCAGGTTCTCTGAATGCCAGGGCGGAGAAACTCAGCCGTCGGTGCATGATGGATCACGAATGGCGCAAGGTCTCTTTTAGCAGTGGGGAGAGCCTTGGTTAGATCTATTTGCCACAAAAGAGAACGCGCAATGTCGTCAGTTCTGCGCGCTGGAATTTCCAAGGCGGCACTCGCTCGGCGACGCCTTTCGTCGCTAGTGGAGTTGCGGTCTGTTGTATGCCTTTCCGCCTATACCACTTCTGCCCAGAGTGCTGAAGAAGATCAGGCACGACTGGGCCCAAGTCATTCTTGTGGCTCCGGACTGGGCACGAAGATACTGGTATCCCGAGCTACTCAGCATGTCAGTCGATCCCCTGATTCGTCTGCCTCTTCAGGAGGACATTCTGTCACAGCAGCAGGGGACGACCCTCCACCCGAACCTGTCCAGCCTCCACCTCCATGCGTGGAGATTGAGCGGCGACAGTTGAGGCCATTTGACTTGCCTCCTGAAGTCTGCGATGTTATTCTGGCAGCCAGGCATCCCTCCACAAAATCGGTATACGCCTGCAGATGGAACAAATTTGTGGCATGGTGCACAGCAAAGGCTGTGGATCCTCTCTCAGCCCCTCTTTCTGAGGTTCTCCTCTTTCTTCTTTCTCTTGCCCAGCAGGGCTCTGCTCTGGGCACTATCAAGGGCTACCTCTCTGCCATTTCCGCCTTCTTAAGGCTACCTGATCAGCCCTCTTTGTTCAAGTCCCCAGTTGTAAATAGGTTCTTGAAGGGCATCACTCATATGTTCCCTCCTGTTCCTTTCGTGATGGCGCAGTGGGACTTGAACCTTGTTCTAACTTATCTGATGTGCGCTCCCTTCGAGCCACTTCATAACTGCCCTCTTCGTCTTCTTACCCTTAAGACTGCATTCCTGGTTGCCATCACCTCTGCCAGGAGAGTGAGTGAGCTCCAGGCCCTTTCTTCTAAACCTCCTTTCCTTTCTGTCCATCCGGACAAAGTTGTGTTGCGAATGCGACCCTCTTTCCTGCCCAAGGTAGTCACAGCCTTCCACATCGGGCAGTCCATCACCTTGCCCACCTTCTTTCCGCCTTCGCATCCCTCGAATGAGGAAGAGATGCTCCACCGTCTGGACCCAAAACGTGCGCTCTCTTTCTATCTGGATCGCACACGCCAGTTCTGGGTGGATGACTAACTCTTTGTTGGTTATGTGGGCGCTAAGAAGGGACAGGCGGTGCACAAACGAACCATCTCTCGGTGGGTCGTCTTGTGCATCAAGATTTGCTACTCTTTGGCGAGGAAAGAGCCTCCTGTTGGGCTGAGGGCCCATTCCACTCGGGCCACGGCGGCTACCACTGCCCTGGGTCGTGGAGTCCCCTTGCAGGACATCTGTCAGGCAGCTACGTGGGCCTCGCTGCACACTTCGCAAGACACTACTGCCTGGACAGCCAAGTCCGGAGAGATGGCTTTTTCGTCCGTTCCGGTCTCCAGGACTTTCTGGTGTGATCATTGGTTCGCAGACCCACCACTGTGGTTGGTATTGCTGGGGTATCTATTGTAAGGTAAGAAATCTAATACTAACCTGTTTCTTTCAGATGCACAAGTTACTTACCTCCGGTAACGATATATCTGTAAGAAACAGTAGTTAGTATTAGATTCCTTACCGCCCCACCCATCCTCCCCGTTCTGCGAACCGATATCTAGGGTTAAGGTCATCCCCTTTCAGGGCCCTAGTTTTATGGCACCAGTGTTGGTTTTTATCATGGCTCTGCGTTTTCTGGTGCGGAAAAGCTGTGTATATGAACTGACGTCAGTGCGCGAGGGCGGCGTCTAAGTACTCCGACAACGTCATCCCGGCGCCAACAACGCCGACGACTGACGCGGAGCCGCAGGCGACGCCTACCGACGCGCAGGGGTACTGCTACGCAATTTTTTCCCGATCCAGTCTGACGCCTGGGGATATTCCAAGGTAAGGAATCTAATACTAACTACTGTTTCTTACAGATATATCGTTACCGAAGGTAAGTAACTTGTGCTTTAGCTGTGAAAAGAAAAAAAACAGATCCATGCTGGAGGAGTGTCTAAAATAGAAGAATAATCTGAGAAAAAATCATCTTCATCCCAGAAGCCCTTAGTTGAAAAACAGGAGGCTCCGATTCTGTAACATGACCTGAAATATCCAAAAGCTGTGGATCCACAGACAGTGGAACAGTATAAACGTCAGCTGCAGAAGTCAAAGTAGTAAGAACAGTACTCACTTCGGCTGTGTTGCTGGTACTTGTGGCGGAGGCAGGTATGGATTGAAATGCATTCTCCACCCCCATCCTGCCAGGGAGAAACGTCTTTTGTGGGGCTCACCAGCTGTAGAGGAATTTCCTGTGTGGTAGCGTTGAGAATCGGCCACATGATGTAACTTTGTTATCAATGGAGACAAAACGATTCTCTTTAGAATCAGGAAGAATATCGTTCTTGTACCATGAATGCTAAGGACTGGCACCAGTGCTCGGTATGATGGTCCAAACTCCTTCTTTACCGCCCCCTTCTCTTGCACGAGATCCCAAATCCAGCCGGAAGTTTCTCCTTGAATCTCGCAGCATTATAAGTCATCAACGGCTTGTTTGATTGGGTGTCACTGAACGTTTGCACGTCTTGTAAAACAGCACAACAATTATCTACGTCAAAGGGCTTCTGCCACAATGTTTGGACCATCAATGTCTAGAACAAAAATGTTGATGCCAAAGAGTACTTAGTATGGGGTCCCCCCAGCCAGAGATCTTTTAGGTCGGTTATTACCAGCCCGTTGAATCCTGTATTGGTGATGGATCCAACTGCGCCTTTTACCTAATCATCGAACTGGTAAGGACTGCTCTAAGACACCCAGGAATGCCATACTATCCAGGAAGAATTTAGAAGCAAAAGCCGGGCCCTGGTCCTAGGGGAATGTACTGCATGCATGTGTCTGTATAAAGACTTGCATGTCTTAAATACCATTGTGAGCGACAGTCGAATGCTGTGGCCAAAACCAGAGGAACCTGTAGCAAGAATAATCTGCAACTAGGATACATTTAAACACTGTATCCAATATAAGAGCACCACAGTCATCCACAGGAAGTGATCATATACATGATGTAGACACCCGAAAGTTAGTTAGCCCATTGATTGCTATCTGTCACTCTCCTTAATGCCCATAAATTTAGTATTTTGGTGGCACCCAAGAACTCAAATTCGACAGATCAAGAGAAGGACGACAAAAGACTCCCTGCCTGGTGAGAATTGTAGATGAACAGGGAACTTTTGGAGTGTAACAGTGCCTGCTCGAAACTCTCTTGACAATCTCAGCAGAGTGACTCATTCTGCTTCGCTGAAGGAGCATCGTTTGGGGGTGATTTTTAAATCTTAAGGCCTCCACGTCCCAGGAGACCGCTGGCCACACGCCACCTGCAGCAGCCGCTCCCACCAGCAGCAGCCGCTACTTAACTCCTCGCGGCACCCGCTGCGCGGAACGCACGCCAGGCGAAGCTCAGGCCAAGGGCAGACCCGTTTGAGCCCGTTGGAGGCCGGAGGAGGCTGGGCCCCCCTTCTTTCGTTGACAGTTTGCAAGGTCAGCTATTTTATTTACATTCGTTTTTACCAACTTGCACTGCTATCTTGTGTGTAACTACAGTGCTTCATCCAGTTTGAAGTGTCTGGACGTGAAGGGAAGGGGAGAAAGGCCGCAACGGGTGGTTATGTAGCCGGGACACTCGACCAGTTCATTACAAGGGCCACATCGGTATTGGCGCATGAGATCGCAATCCCTGAGCGCCGCCTCTCACAGGATCCAGCTTTTGCTAAACGTTCATCTTTGGGGAATTTAATGCTGGCATGTACTCCGGAGCGGCATATACATCCAGCCATCGATCTAGAGGCCTCAAGTCAGACTAGTAACCAATTACCACAGGAAACGGTGATTACCAGGAGTGATGGGAACTCTAGTTTGCCGGCCCAAATTAATCATAATATACCAACAATCACAGCCGGCGGGGTAGCTAGCCGCGCATCTATGGTGTCTGCTCCCAAGGCTCTGCCTACTCAATCAGGGCATAAACTGGGAGCTGTCTCCAAGAGGAAGTGAGGTGGGGGTGCACAGAGGGTAAAAAACCCTAAGGTGGCTAAACCAAATAAACCAGATGAACTGGCATGTGTTGCACCTATTACCCCTGGGCTTCCATTAGTGACTACACCCGCACCAAGTACTCCATCCACAATTTCTTCTGTCTGTTCTCTGACCACGATGGATGAGGGTTTCTGGTTAAAAGTAGGTGGTCTTATTACATCTTCCATACAGCCTATTCTTGCTAGGCTGCTGTCAATTGAGGACAGTCTAGCGAAATTTTAACAACTGACCACAACCAATCTTGAGTGGATCAAGAAGTATCTGCCAAAGAGTGTCCAAGATAAGGAATTGTCAATAACTGGACCTAGGAGCATTCCTGACACTAATTTGATCTTCCATGCGTCGGTTTCCGATCCAATGGAAGGCACTTCTCGGGTGAATGCTGGAGCTGGACTCAGTGCCAAGGGTGGTGCAGATCCACAGGGAATTTTGGATCCCGCAAAGGGCAAGACTATAGAACATCAATCACTGGGAGAGGGTATGGCCAAAACCTTGCAGGGAGGCAGGAAGGGACCATATAACACTAATGATCATAAGAATATGATGCCACATATTGATTTACCACCTGAGTCCGCACCCTATGTTGTTCTGACAGGGGTTCCAGATTTAGAAGGGCAGTGCTGAATCGTACACCAAATTAAAGAATAAAACGATCCACTGGCTGAATACCAACAGACCCTTCCCCCCTTATATGCACAGTCAAATTTTGTTTGCACGCAGAGTGAGCTGGGTGGGTCGGAGAACGAAAGATATATCGGGTAACTGCATAGTCATCAATTTTAGAGATAGGTGGGTAGTGCGCCACATATGTGAGAGGCCCCTTCCACACTACGAGAACTAGTTTTCAGACATTTGACCTCAGCTATTTCTATACCCCTCCAACGCAAATGGAGAACTTTGGTTTGCAGGGAAAGACATGCGAAAGGGGATTTCTGCACGGCCATGTCAGTAACAGAACGGGCTAGATGGTTCTGGTTTTGTGTCCAGTATCCCTCTTAGCAATAGTTTCAGCGTTCTTGACATGGTGGACTGACTAATTCCAACCAGGTCTAACCAGCAGAGCGATATTACTCCGGATATGGGGGCTGAGGTCACGAGACAACAGCTAGAGCGAAGTGATGTGTTGGGGCCTCTAGATAGATCCAGAGATACTATAGTTGGTGCCTGTGAGGAGGTGGGGTATATTTTAGCTGTTGCTAAACCTAATAACTCTATATCTAGTAAGGTGGATTTTATACCTGAAACATCTATGACCACTGACAATAACTTTGGGTCCCCTGCAGTTATATATAGACGAGATTTGGAGGTGACCCTTAACAGTAAACAACATGCAAGTGAACACAGACCTAATAGAGGAGAATCCCAAAGCGAGATAGGGAGCACACAAGGAGATATTTCTATTTCAATAGGTTCAAGGTCAAGATCTAAGATCTCAGAAACGAGTAATATTTTTAACATGCTATCGTGGAATATTGCAGGGCTTGCATCCAAGGTGAGAGACCCCTCTTGGCTAACATTCATAAAGGATTATTCGATCATCTGCCTGCAAGAATCATGGGCAATTGAGGCATCACATATAAATGGCTATCGTACATTCCATACCCCTGCCAGTCTTAGTACGATGGGACGTAACCAAGGGGGGTTATGTACCTATGTGTCTAACCTGGTGGCTGAATTGGTAGTGAAATTTGTGAATGGGTCCGAATTTTTTCAGATACTGTCAGTAAGTATGGGGGGCAAGAAGTGAACAGTTCCAATACATTTTCATAATAACATCCAGAAAACTGAAACCAGTAAGGTACTAGAAGAATTATGTCAAACCCTGAAACACATAGAAGAACACTGGCCGGGGGATATATGCCTAATATGGGCTGGCGATTTTAACTGTTCTCTATGTCCATATAGCCATTTGGGTATCTGTGGGATAGGCAAAGATAAAGAAGACTCTCTAACCCATTTTTCTCTTCCAGGGGATACTCATCAATAGTCATAGGCACTGAATAGTCCCGCCCACGTGCGGAACCCCGGAGCAATAGCCAATATTATGCATATATCTACATATATATATATATATATATATATATATATATATATATATATATATATATATATAAATACATATAAATACGCATAAAATAACCATATATATATAGATAATATGCATATACATATGCAGCCAAATATACACCATACTAGGCTCAAAAACTGCCATTATTGCCTGTAAAATCTTTACATTTGCTAATTAAAAACATATAAATAACATTATATGACAATGCAAAGAAGAAAACACTGCCTTGGTTTTCTTTGAAACACGCAACCTTTATTTTCAAAGGTAAAAACAGGCAGGATCATAGAGGCAGCTTTAGCCTAGATAGGCTGCATTGTAACAACAGAAAAATCTGGCGCCGTGCCTTTAAGACCTCTGTGAGCCTCCAGGCTTGGAGAACCTGACCTTATGGGCCAGGCGGCGCAGGGCACGCCTAAGATCTCCGAGTTCACCTGCCTCGACCGACAGAGACACGAGACACTCTGTTAGGCGTAGAAAAGTAGATTTATTAGCTGCAGCTAAGTACAGTTATCTAAGAAGTACCACACAGGTAGGTTCTCAAGAGACTGCCACTTCAATCCGTGGTGCACAGTCTATTATACAGAACAAGTTTACAATGACAACTCCCAATATACACAAAACTGACAAATAGTTCGAAAACAAGCTATCGGATGTCTAAAACACACCCTCCTGTCAGACCTGCGTGTTCTCTCCTCCCCTTAGGTTAATCAACACTAGTGCCCGTAATTCAATTTGCAGGTGGCAAACATGTGTAGAATGCTTCAAAAGAAGGGCTATGTAACAAGAGAACACACAAAGAGAATAGTGAAGGCCAGTTAAACAAGATAAAGTAGAGAAGAATGGTGGGACCCAAACAGTGGAGTAAGACATGGATTAATCAGTCCAGACATGGCTTTGCGAACTCGGCCAGACCCTGACATCAGTATCGCACACAAGGACAAAGGTTGTTCTTTAACGAAAAAAGACATGGAGCAGCTGAAAAGGCAGAAAGACCATTTTACCGCGTTAGCCCTGCTGCCTGAGTGAGGCAACATAAAATGGCGGCTAAACACAAAATGGCGGCTGTAGCGAAGCGGGGCCGAAAACTACGTAACCTCAGACCCTCCTTTTGCCATACTCAGGCAATGCACAAAGGAACCCATGTTAGTCTGAGTCGATATCAATGGTCATGAGGTCATTGAGATGTTGTTGCACCATCTTCTTAATATGTTCTGTCTGCTGTGCTATTGGTTTGGAGACACAGATCGTGGCACAGAGTCCACAAATGGCTGGACCACACTGTAGACAAAGACAACAAGAAAAGACGATTGCTAAAATCATTCCAAGAAAAGTTAGCACTTTCCATCCCCAAGTGGACAGTAGTCCCCAAAACCATCCCATCACAGACCAATCTCTAGTATCTTGGTGAATAGACTCAGAGATGACATGTAGCTTAGAGATGGCTTGGTATACTGTAGGGGCATTGTCAGGAATATAAATGCAACAACTAGATCCAATCAGTTTACAGACTCCTCCTTTATCTGCAAGGACTATGTCTAAAACCATTCTATTCTGTAAAGTCATAAGTCGATCCGCCTGAAGCTCGGCGGTCAAATTCTTTAATGCTCCGGAAGTTACATTTATTGTGGCATCAACCACGCGGACCAACTGTCTGATATTTCTGCTATTGACCATCGGACCCCAAAAGGGAAGAAACCCTTTCAGAAAGTCCCCTCCTTCTTGTCCTGCTGTATCTTCCGAATCTACAACTCCTCTACGAACTCTTTTCCTATGATAATCAGCAGGAGCAGTATATGTAGGAGGGAGGAGAAAAGCTACATAACACGTTCCCGAGAAGTATGTGGGAAGCCATGTATAAGCTTTGTCATGACAGATAAAATATGTACCTTGAGACGCCACCAGTGGTGCAGGAGTAGAAGGAGTATAGACATAAGTATGGGAGCAATTACTCATCTCTTGCTTAGTTTTGGTATTCTGGCCATTTATTTGCAAGCACAAACGACCTCTTTGGGGTAGTACCCAAATTGGTGTAAAACTCTGTTGCTTAACCTTGTCGGTGAGGCTGAGAGTATAACGAGTTATATTCCACCCATTGTATGCTCTCTTCTCATCTTTGGGAATCTTTATAATGTCAGCAATCTTTGCCATCGTTACAATACCCTTTATCAAAGAACTGTGACTGAAATCCACTCCACCATTATAGGATCCACCAGAAGGATATGGAAGTAAGTTCTGGTATGCATTGGAAAACATAGCCAGATAGGCCCAAGCAGAACTTTCATAAGAAAATGGGAGGACTAGATCTGGCATTCCTCTCTGTGTATTATGTGGTATGAGACCACAAACCCAACAATCAGTAACATTTACTATCAATTGATGCTTGTGTAACAGTTGAATGAACGAATTGTTAAGGTATTCCATTCTTCTCATTTGCTCGTGATCTGGGAGTGAGTAAAATTTATGCAGAGAAACAGTAGTAGAGGGAGTTAGAGGGACAGAAGTGGAAACAGGCACTAACTGTAGGACGTGAATAAGCCATCCTATGCATGCTAATAAAGTACATAAACATACTAAAATACACAATGCTACGCCACAACGACTGAATAATAATTTCTTATAATGAGCTCTCTTCATCATTTTAATATCACTTCCTTTCCCTGTACTATCCATTACTCTAAAGGCGTTGCTCACGATAATCTTCCTTAATCACTTGGCTGTGATTGTTAGCCGTCCTATGACACTGCAAGTCCTGTTGACCTAGTCACTATTCAGGTCACAGCTCAAGACTCCTACCGTGACCCTGGAACTTGATGGATAAAGGAAAAAGGAACGTTTCTTTTTAAACAAAATTAAAGAAAAACAAAATTTATTGTCTTTTGGCAATCTCTTTCTCAGATTGTATCGTCTCTTTCCAAGTATTGTCTGGTCCTTGAATCAATGTTCGGGATCTGTTGTGTTAAGTCTCAAATGTACAGGTACAGCTTCCTGTAAGACGTCATCGTCTTCCTTCTCTGAGCTAGTCCAATCCAGGCGTGCACTGCTGAACGGTACGAATCAGGGTACCTTCTCACATTCGCTCATAAGGTAAAGGCAATGGTACCCTTTTGCAATGCACGCCGTGGATTCAGTTTTTCTTTCTGATGACTTTGACAGCTGTACGAGTTGTGAGTAACACTTGTCTCGGCGGCCCCCAATGAGGTTCCAAGTTCTTTTTTCCTCTGGAAGTTCTTCAGACACACCCAGTCCCCAGGCTGGATGGAGTGTCCGGGATCTGAGGAGGCCTCCGGCAAAGCGTTTTGGACCTGTTGACGAATAACAAGCAATTTAGTGGTGAGATCATGCAAGTAGTCAACCAACAACGGGTACGGAATATCTGAGTACTTTTTGGGTCTGGGGACTCCCCAAACATTAGCTGGGCGTCCGAAAACAATCTCGTATGGGCTAAGCCCCTAACGAGAATGAACAGTCGTTCTAGTTGAAAGGAGTGCCAAAGGCAAGGCATCAGGCCAAGAAAGGCCTGTGCTGGCCTGAATCTTTGCTAATTTAAGTTTGAGAGTGCCATTATAGCATTCTACCAGACCCGCTGACTGCGGAAGGTTTGCCGCATGGAATTTTTGTCTAATGCCTAAACCTACACACACCTTTTGCATAATTTGACCTACAAATTCACTTCCATTGTCACTCCAGACAATGCGCGGCAAACCAAATCTCGGGAAGAATTCTTTCAAAAGTATTTTTGCAGTGGACAAGGCAGTGTTGTCCTTTAGGGGGTAGGCCTCTATCCATCTGGAAAAGGCACAAACCACCACCAGGACATACTTGAGATTGTTAAAGCGTTCCATATGGATATAGTCTATTTGCAGTACCTCGAATGGGTATGTAGGGGGTGCAAAGTGACCTGCTGGAGTTGGAGTTCCCTTTCCTGGATTGTGCATCAAACAAATAATGCAATGTTTTACCACATTTTCTGCACATTTAGGAATACCTTCATTTTGCCATACTGGAGCTAAAAGCTTGCATATACCTCTTGCATTAATATGGGCTGGTCCATGAGCCATAGTAACTACAGGCAGTACATACGCATCTGGTAACAACCATCGTTGATGCTCTGACAATTCCGTCCAACATCCCATACTATCCAACATTCCCGTACTCTCTCTCCACGTACTCAATTCTTTCTCGGTGGCCTCCTTCTGAATCGCTTTCACACTTTCCACTGTGTCTTCACACATACCACCTTCTGCGACCCATCTTGCAGGGCCTGCAACATACATGCGACTTTCAACATTCCTCGCTGTTTCCCTCGCTATTTCATCTGCAAATGCATTTCCTTGACCCACGTCATCAGTAATCTTTTTATGTGCACTGCACTTCACAATCGCTATTTGAGTAGGCAAAACAAGTGATTCAAGAAGGTCAGTTACCAACTGACCATGCTGTACCTTGGTGCCGTGGGAGGTAAAGAATCCTCCTTCCCTCCACAAACGACCAAAACTATGGGCAACGCCAAATGCATACTGACTGTCAGTATAAACAGTCACTCTTTTCCCTTTCGCCAACACACATGCTCTTGTCAACGCAATCAATTCTGCAGCTTGCGCTGAATTGTGCGAAATGCGTGCAGTTTCTACCACTGTGTATAAAGTCGTTACTGCATAAGTAGCTGTGGTTTCGCCATTAGGAAGTTTGAAACAAGACCCATCTACCCATAGGATCCCATCCGGATCCACAAGTGGTGTATCCTTCAGATCTATTCGACCCTTCGTTTCTTCTTCAGTGCGAAGAAAACAATCATGCTGATCTTGTACATGGTCCGCATCCAAAATAGGCAACAATGTTGCTGGATTCAGAACATTACATCTTTTTATGTGTATATGGCTAGCTAGAAGTGTCAACTCATATCCAGACAAACGGGCGCTCGTTAAGTGCTGAGTTTTCATCCTGTTAAGAAGAGTATCTACTGCGTGTGGCACCATAACATTAAGAGTATGATCCAACACTAGTCCAGCAGATTGACAAATAGAAATTGCCGCTGCTGCTGTTGCTCTGAGGCAACTAGGTAATGCCTTAGCTACTGGATCTAATGTTGCCGAAATATAGGCACACGGCCTTTGTTTGTCGCCGAATTGTTGCGTCAGAACTGATAATGCGCAACCTTCCCTTTCATGGACATAAAGCGTGAAAGGTTTACTGTAATTCGGAGTACCCAACACAGAAGCAGAACACAAGGCAGTACGTAAATCTGAAAAACTCTTCTGACATTCATTTGTCCAAGCCAGAGGCTGAGGCGTATCTTTAAGTTTAAGTGCCAACAGAGGTTTAGCAAGTAGGGAAAAATTTGGAATCCACTGTCTACAATAAGAGGTAATGCCCAAGAAAGCAAGCACTTCTCTTTGTGTAGACGGTACAGGCATCCGTGCAGTTGCATGAATACGTTCTGGGGTCAATCGCCTTCCCTCCTTCGACAAGAGATGACCTAAATAGGTAACTTCTTGTTGGCAATATTGTAACTTAGAAGATGACACTTTATGGTGTAAATCAGACAAATGTCGTAAGAGCGACAAAGTTGCAGTTTTACAGACATTTTCCGAATCAGCAGCCACCAACAAATCATCCACGTATTGGATAAGAGTAGCACCCGAGGGCAAATTAAAGGTGTCCAGCTGAGACTTCAAAGCTTGGCTATATATTGAAGGACTTTCACAATAGCCCTGAGGTGCACGCTTAAACCGGAAGCTTCGGCCTCCGAGAGAGAAGCCAAAGAGATCCCTACTTTCTTCAGCAATAGGAATGCTAAAGAAAGCATTCTTAAGATCAATAACCGAAAACCAAACTGCTGAAGCAGGAATCATAGTAAGCAAGGCAGTTATATCTGGCACAACAGGAAACTGAGGGACAACAATTTTGTTGACCTCTCAAAGATCAATTACAAACGGTACACAGGTGGCTGAGAGGGATCAGTACGTTTAAGAATAGGTAAAACAGGGCTATTGCAAACATTCCCTCTAGTCTCTTCAACCACACCTTTCTGAACCAAATCATGAACAATGGCCAACAAAGCTCTCTCACCATCACTAGATATTTTATATTGAGGAACACGTGGCATCTTAACATTGGGTTTAACGGTAATCACATATGGCGGAATTTGCAATAAGCCAACATCATTCGGACCCGTAGCCCAAAGTGTAGCAGGAAGTGAATGCAGTTCAGGTGGTAGCTGTTCTTTAGATACATACATCGGAGAAGTCAATTTATCACCCAAAGTGAGGTGCGCACCAGAGGGTGAACAATACAGCGTAGCATGTAAACGTTTCAATAAGTCCAAACCCAATAAATTCTCTCCGCAACCTGTTGTTAAAAGCAGCGGAGCCTCCAAGTCGTATGGACCAATAGAAATGGGCAAAGGACAAGAAACGGGATTTGAAACTGGGGCGCCAGAGAATCCTACAGAAACATTTGTTAAGCCACACAAAGGTGCCCCAGGGAGTTTAGAATGCATTATGGAACTTCTCATTGCACCAGTATCCAAGAGAAATGGTTCTGTAACACCTAATGCCATAACATTAACTTAAGGTCCTTCCTGATCTACTGGAACTGATACGACTCCCTTACTTTGCCTATTGTTGTCCTAGCTAGTATGAAAGTCAACGTCCTCATTATCGAGAAAATAGTCATCATTGTAATATTGTGCAGATTGAGAAGTCTGCTGATCAAAGTAATTTGTAGAATCCTGAGGGGGAGAGGGACGTCGTTCCTGAGTCGACGCACCACGACCCCTACCTCTGGATATGGACCGAGAATTACCACGACCCCGTGGTGCTAATGGTCCACCATACCGCTGCAATAAAATCGGACAAGTATTCTTAAAATGACCATCTTCCTTACAGTAGGCACACTGATTAGGACGCAATGGAACTCGTGGAACTGAGGGTGCCGGTTTCTGCAACAACCTCTGAAACTGCGGGGGCTGTTGAAATTGGGGTTGAGCAGAACGAGGGGGATAAGCCTGTTGCAGAAGGACCTTCGTTTTTAATTCTTTAATCTTTTTCTCCGCTTTCTCCTTATCTTCCTTATCCCTGTTCTCATAATATTGAGCAGTAGCCAATATCTGGGCAGTGGAAGAAACAGCCCACAAACTCTCTGATTGCTTCAATTGATGTGATAATTCTGGGAGTAAATTAAAAACAAATGTGTCTACGAATAATCGCTGTCCACCTTCAGTACTCATGTCTTGACCACTATGGTCGATGAAAGTCTCCTCGAAACGAGTAAAGAAGTCGGAGACACTTTCATCCGGCTTTTGCTTACATGCCGCTAACTTATCCCAGTTAACGTGCACCGCAGGCATCATAGTTTTCATCAAGCCTATTATTCTTCCAGGTAATTCCGTAATCAAGTCATCCGATTTGGCACCACCTACTTGTCCTGCATCCACAGCTGTAATGGCAGCCCAATTAC
Source organism: Lissotriton helveticus (assembly GCF_964261635.1). Classification (NCBI taxonomy): domain Eukaryota; kingdom Metazoa; phylum Chordata; class Amphibia; order Caudata; family Salamandridae; genus Lissotriton; species Lissotriton helveticus. The sequence continues at coordinate 590,513,527 of NC_136072.1, forward strand.
CACCTAAAGCTGCAGCATGATCCTGCTTACGAATCTTGGTCCATATTGCTTGTGGGACAACATTTCCCATAAGTAAATCAATGTCTGCCAAATTCATAATACAGTTGTCAACAGTCTGAGACAACTCTTTATAATACCCAGCAGGATTCTTACGAGGGTCCGGTAAAGACTGTTTAAGTGCCAATACGTCTGACCTTTTCCAAGGGTCATGTACCCATATACGCTGAAAATGAGCAGGAACACCTGGATTAGCACCTGCTTGTGCAACCGCATCTCTCCATATTGGAGGAACCTCTCGCATTGGATATTGTGCCATCTTACGACGAACCGCGGGATCAGGCTCAAGAGAATTTTGAGAGAAAAAGGCGGATCAAAAAGTAACAAGCTTCTGAACAGCATGCTCTACAGCAGGACCCACAATAAGTCCCTTATCAAATTGATCCTGTATGTCGAATAAATCCTGAGGAGGTGAGTCTAGATCCACATCTCCCCATTCTTTAATCAGAGTATTGCACATAACATTAAATACGTATCTCTGTGTGGGTGCGTTCCATTGCAGAAAAGTATCTAAAATATAACGTACACTGTACTGTACACTACTCATAATCCAATTACGAGCAAGAGAATCTAATTTAGTCCGTTCTTCCAAATCTGGAAACTGACTACGGGATTGTGTCCTAGACGACGCAGGAGAAAAGTAAAGAGGCCCAAGAAAAGGCGACAAAAGACCTGAAACAGTGTCGACTAAACGTTGTCGGGCTGTAGGGGAATCTGACACTAAAACAGGAGACAACGTATTCTGTAAAACAGAAGAAGAATCTGTAGCAAAGGAAACGACAGATGGAGGAGGCTGAGGCACAGAAGATTGGGGTACAGATGTCGCTGGCAAAGGGGGTGGAACTGGAATCACAGGAATAGGCAATTGAGCAGGAACCAAAACAGCTGGATTAACAGCAGGTTGTAATGGTGGTGCATTAGCACCTAACACATAAGGTGGAGGTAATGTCAACAAATGGGACATAAAAGAATCGTCATCGGGGATTTTACTCTTCGATACAGTAGGTAACACAGGATAACATCTATCTATTGCCATACGATGTTGTCTTTCCGATACCTCAATCACCTGATCAGCTTCGTCATTTTTAAATTGTTGGGCAGCCTGTAGAATCGACATACTCTGCTCTTTCTTATCTTTCTTCATTGCTGAATTTTTTTCTGTTTGACTTCCTTACGCCATAGGCGAAAAGAGTCCAACATTGCCGGCCGGGCTTTTCTCTTGAATAGAATTGTTTCCAAATTATTCAATGTATCGGGCTCAAAAGAACCATTTTGTGGCCACTGTAAAACACCATCCTTTTTAGTATATCGGATCCATGTTTCATTAAAAACAATAGGACCCAAACCATGTTTCGAGTAAAGCTCGTAAGTAAGAGTTCCAACTGGAGTAATCGGACAAGAATACCCACAAATACTTAACTAAATGTTTTTCTCACGCCAACAGATGTCCGTCTAACGTCTCGCGATACCAATCATCACCAAAGGGCCAAGGCAGGGCGACAGTCAGGGCAGCAGTCGTCAGCAGCCGTCGGGAAGGAGTAGCCACGCATCAAAAGACCTTCGGTCCACTTCGACATGCAGGGGTCGCTCACGTGGTTCGCGAAATCCTCCGGAATTTTCTTGCGAAGCTCCTCACGACTCTCGGGCAAAAACTACTACCGCTGAAGTCGCCCACACGTTGGGCCGCCAATTGGAGAACCTGACCTTATGGGCCAGGCGACGCAGGGCACGCCTAAGATCTCCGAGTTCACCTGCCTCGACCGACAGAGACACGAGACACTCTGTTAGGCGTAGAAAAGTAGATTTATTAGCTGCAGCTAAGTACAGTTATCTAAGAAGTACCACACAGGTAGGTTCTCAAGAGACTGCCACTTCAATCTGTGGCGCACAGTCTATTATACAGGACAAGTTTACAATGACAACTCCCAATATACACAAAACTGACAAATAGGAATAGTTCGAAAAAAAGCTATCGGATGTCTAAAACACACCCTCCTTTCAAACCCTTGTGCTCTCCTCCCCTTAGGTTAATCAACACTAGTGCCCGTAATTCAATTTGCAGGTGGCAAACATGTGTAGAATGCTTCAAAAGAAGGGCTATGTAACAAGAGAACACACGAAGAGAATAGTTTAGGCCAGTTAAACAAGATAAAGTAGAGAAGAATGGTGGGACCCAAACAGTGGAGTAAGACATGGATTAATCAGTCTAGACATGGCTTTGCGAACTCGGCCAGACCCTGACATCAGTATCGCACACAAGGACAAAGGTTGTTCTTTAACGAAAAAAGACATGGAGCAGCTGAAAAGGCAGAAAGACCATTTTACCGCGTTAGCCGTGCTGCCTGAGTGAGGCAACATAAAATGGCGGCTAAACACAAAATGGCGGCTGTAGCGAAGCGGGCCGAAAACTACGTAACCTCAGGCTCCCATCATGCACCACAGGTGACAGTTAGGTCAGTTCTTTTTTCCGGCTCCTTCTGTGAGGATCCTGGAGCATTGAGCTCGCCAGTTGGTGATATATTTTCACTTTCTTCTGTTTTTTCTCAAGTTTTTTCGTCTTTACTCGACGTCTTTAGTCATTATCTGACTAATCCAACAATTTTTTGCTGTTTTGTGGCTATTTTTCCAGTCACAATGCCGGCCTTATTTGTTAAGTGTCCGGCCTGTGGTAAAACAAATGGCCAAGACAGACCCTCATATGGTCTGTTTAGCTTGTCTACCATCTTCTCACAAGCCAGAACTCTGCTACCACTGCAGCAAGCTTTCAAATAGGACTTTGAGAGAGAGAGAGAGAAGAGCAGGCTTCAGTCCCTGCATGACAGAGGAGAAACTGTGAGTGAAAGAGAAGAATTTCATTCCAGGAAGCCTTCTTCTCAGCACAAAGAGCGCAAGGACAGAGGGGAGAAGAGAAAACATCGGTTTCCTTCAACTTCGAGGGACAGATCTTCTTCCAAGGTACCTGTGTGCTCAAAATCAGCATCGAAATCACCGTCGCGGCATATGTCGACGTCGAAGCATCCCTCGCCGTCGAAGAAGAATTCGCCGTCGAAGCAAGGTGAGAAGCGACATGAGCGTAGGCGGTCCCGGTCTGACTCGCCTACGACTGCAAGAGGGCGGGACTCGTCGTCTCATCGACGTCGACGGTCGCCGTCGAGAGGTGCCATGACGTCGACGTCGAACCGGACAGTAGAGGTTTCGACGTCGAAGAGCCCCAGTCATGCGACGTCGAGGCACACGACGCTGAGAAAATCATCGCCGTCGAGGCGCCTGACGTCGACGCCGAAGAGGCAATCGTCGTCGAAGAGGTCGCCGCCGAGGAGAACGCCACCGAGGAAAACGCCGCCGAGGAAAACGCCGCCGAGGAAATCGTCGTCGAGGAAATCGCCGTCGAGGAAGTCGCCGTTGGAAAAATCGTCGTCGAGGAGGCTGTCGTCGACGTCTCCAGCAGCAAAAACGCCTAGAACGGTGTCCAGAGACCGGTCTAAGGTTTCTATTGTGTCTTCCGGGAGTTCCTCTTCCTCCCCTGGGCTACGGATTGTACAAATGTCTCCAGAGCCCTCGAGAACACCTTCACCTACAGGGGCTAATATCTCGCCACGATGGCTGGGGGAGATCACAGACTGGAAGATAAGAAAAATTAACCTTCCAAGGTCTCGTTCCAGGTCTTCGGTGTCTGTAAGACTTGCTTCAAGATCAAGGTCACCTCTTGTACAGGTGGTACACTCTCCAAGAAGTCGAGAGCGTACTCCTCCGAGAAAGTCTCCATCGGAGAGGAGGCGAGCTTCACCCTCTCCTAGGTCTTCGCGTCATCACTCTTCTAGAAGACGCGATGCTAGATCTTCTACAAGGTCTACAAATTCAAAGAGGAACTACTCGCCAACGCTGTCATCAACTCCTCCGAGTAGGATTTCACCGATTGATGACGTGATTACTTTTAATGAAGTTCTCTGTCATGGTGCAGCGAAACTGAATATCCAGATGCCTGTCTCTACTGCCAAGACAACGGTCATTTTCAAGACCTTGCATCAGAAGTTATCATCCAGGCCTTTACTTCCTCTGGTTCCAGGTCTGTTGGAACCTGCGGAGCACAAGTTCTTAACTCCTGCATCTTTGGGAGCGGTTCCTTCGCGGATCGCAAAGAAATATAAGGCTCCAGACAATGATCCTTTTATTTCTGAGGTCTGAGCCACAACCTGATTCAGTCATCGTCTCAGCGGCTCGTAAGAATCAGACAGGAGCAGCATCATCCTCTGTGCCTCCTGACAAAGACAGCAAAGCTATGGACTCAGTAGGAAAGAAAATGTGTGCCACTTCTGCTTACTACATGAAGGTTGCCAGCGCCTCCGCTTCACTGGGTCGTTATGACTGCGCACTATGGGATTCCTTGTCTCGGTTTGCAGAAAAACTTCCAAAAGAAGACAAGCATGATTTTCTTTAAATCCTTCATGAAGGTGGGCTGGTGGCTAACCAGGTGATTAGCGCAGCTGCAGATGCTTCCGACTTTTCTACACATGGCTATGCTCATGGACTCTGTGCAAGACGCTCAGCTTGGCTAAGGCTTACTGGTCTTAAACCTGAAGCGCAACACCGAATTCTTAATCTGCCGTTCAATGGTAAATCGCTCTTTGGGTCTCATGCTGACGATGAGATGTCACGAATGAAGACAGAGCTCGATACTGTGAGAGCTGTTGGTCTCGAAAAGAGAAAGGACAACTTTAAGAAAAAATACCGTCCTTATGATCGGAGACAGAACCAGCAGAGGGTTCAAACCCCTCAATGGTCGTCACAGCAGAATCAGGGAAGATCTCAGTTCTCCCAGCGTCGTCCTGGTAGAGGAAGAGGTGGCATTTCCAGACAGTCTGCACCTGGAAACAAGCAGCAGCAACAAAAACAGTGAGTGCTTGCTTCCCCTGAGCCCGTTACCCATTCCGGTGGGGGGGGGGGGGGGGAGTGTTCGTTTTTGCCTGGACGAGTGGAAAAAAATCGCAAACGACAAATGGGTGCTGAATATTGTAAAAAATGGATATACAATCAGATTCAAGTCTCCTCCACCCTCCATTCCTCCTCAAAAGTCTGTTTTCCATCGACTTCATCTCTTGAAGCAGGAGGTGTCTGCATTAATCTTAAAGAAAGCTATCGAGGAGGTCCCGAGGGCACAGTGTCGGCAAGGCATTTTTCTCCCGATACTTTCTAATTCCAAAGAAAGGTCCAAACAAGGAGTTCAGGCCCATACTAGATCTCAGACGCCTCAATCCGTTCGTTCGGCGAGAAAAGTTCAGAATGCTGGCGTTACATCAAATAATTCCACTTCTGCATCAAAAGGACTGGATGTGCTCCATAGATCTTCAAGATGCTTACTTTCACATCCCCATCGCCCCAAAGCATCGGAAATTTCTAAGGTTCTGCATACAAACCAGTCATTACCAGTTTGCAGTCTTGCCCTTCGGGCTAAAGTCAGCTCCTCGCACCTTTTCAAAGTGCATGGCAGTCGTAGCGGCTTTCCTAAGGAAGAGACATATTTTCGTCTATCCCTATCTAGACGATTGGCTGCTAAAGAGTGCGGCTCCGAGTCTACTTCAGCAGCATCTCACGTTCTGCATACATCAGCTGCGGAGGCTGGGCCTGCACGTGAACTTCAAAAAGTCTATCCTCAACCCCACACAAAGGATACACTATCTGGGCGCACTTCTGGATTCAAAGGACGCAAAAGCGTATCCTTCGGAGGAGAGACTATCCTCCATTCTCCTCAAGTGTCAAACCTTACTAAAGACTCCTCGACCAACGGCCAGACAGATCTCGTCTCTGCTAGGGTCCATGGCGTCTTGCATTTTCCTCGTCCCGAAAGCCAGGCTGCACATGAGACCTCTGCAGCAGTCTCTGGAGGATCAGTGGTCCCAGTTTTCAAACCGTTGGGAAGACAAACTGTCACTACCTCTATCAGTGCGGATCTCCATTCGATGGTGGATGCAGCGGAGTCATCTGGTAGTGGGAGTGCCCTTTCAAGAGGACATGCCCTGACGATCGTTGGTGACAGATGCGTCCCTGCAGGGATGGGGCGCCCATCTGGGGTCCCTTTAAGTTCAAGGAGTGTGGTCAGAGAAAGAAAGGCTGTATCACATAAACATGTTGGAACTCAGAGCTGTCCATCTAGCTCTCAAGGCTTTCTTTCCAGCGCTCAAGTCATCCTCTCTGCTTGTTCAGACGGACAATACAACAACGATGTACTATCTGAACAAGCAGGGCGGAACAAGATCCAGACTTCTGTCGCTGGAAGCACAGGCAATCTGGAAGTGGCTTCTGGCTCGGGGTATGACAATTTCAGCTGTCCATCTGCCCGGTGTCCTCAACATCCAAGCATACGACCTAAGCAGACACTTCGCAGAAGCTCACGACTGGGTCTTAAAAGACGAAGTGATAAGAGATGTCTTCCAGGCCTGGGGGTCACCAGAAATCGATCTCTTTGCGGACGCCGACAACGCAAAATGCCGCGTCTTCGCGTCCAGGTACCCACAACGAGGGTCCAAGGGGAATGCTCTATGGATGGACTGGTCAGAGACATTACTCTACGCTTTTCCACCAATTCCACTCATTCTCTTGGTGATCAAGAAACTGTACAAGTCGAAGACAGACATGATTCTAGTGGCTCCGGATTGGCCTCGCCAATGGTGGTACCCGGATCTCCTGCATCTATCCAAAGTACCACACAGGAGGCTTCCTTGCTGTCCGGATCTGCTGACGAGAGAGTACGGCAGGGTGTTCCATCCCAACCTGCCGTCCCTGAAGCTAGCAGTATGGTTCATGAGTTCGTCCAGTATGAACATCTAGGCCTCTCGCAGGACTGTATGCACATTTTAAGAGAGGCAAGGAGAGCTTCTACAAGAAAGACGTATGCTTACAAGTGGAAGCGGTTTTTCATGTGGTGTGCTGCTGAAGGTCATGACCCAATTCGAGGTCAGGAACAGGTACTGTTACCATACTTACTTTCTTTGGCCAAAGCAGGTTTACAGTATTCCTCTATTAAGGTCCATCTGGCAGCAATAACAGCACCTATACATAAGGCCTCCCTTCAACATCTGTCGTGGAAGGTGTCCTTCCTTGTAGCTATCACTTCTGTGCGCAGGGTGAGCGAGATTCAGGCGTTTTGTGCTACAGAACCCTATCTCGTTTTCCATGCGAATAGAGTGATGCTTCGGACTCATCCCAGATTCCTTCCTAAGGTAGTCTCGGATTTTCACATTAACCAGTCAGTGACACTACCTACGTTTTTTGCTAATCCGAGCTCTTCAGCTGAAAAAGCTCTTTTTTTTTTTTTTTTTTTAAATATTTTTATTTAGTTTCCCCCCCCCAATACAATTTTTCTGTTAACTCCAGTACAGTTTTTACAGTACAGATTTGTTTACCAAGTTATACATATAAAGTACAATCATCTTCATATCTGACAAAACCAAAGTTAAACCAAAGTTAATATAGCCCATAGAGAGCCATAAACACAAAACAAAAAGCATAACATCTCATGTACTTTTAATTCTTTCTACTCTTCCATTGCTCGATGAGTATCCAAATCTTACCCCCCAAAGCCCTTGCCCTTTTGCCTTTCCTCTCATAGATAGCTTTCTCCAGATTATATGTGGAAAGTAGTCTTGCTATCCATGTCTGAAATGTCGGTGCCGTTTTATCAATCCAGGCTTTCGCAATAATGATCCTAAAAACTGCTGTAGCCATAAACAAGAATTCTGGATGTATGTTATTATCTCCTATACTTATGCCTAATATTATCATCTCGTCCGTTAATTTAATTTTTAACCCCAGAGAGCTCTCCAAAAATTTCTCTATTGCCAATTTTAACGTATAGAGTTGTGGACAATGTGAAAACATGTGAGTAATGTTGGCGCTTGATGAGTTACAGCGTGGGCAAGTTATTCCAGTGCTTCCCCCCCCATTGTGCAATTCTAGCCGGTGTATGGTATAACGAGTAGACTGTCTTGTAATGTTGAGTTTGTAGTGTTGCTGAGCTCAGCACAGTTCGGGCTAGGTCTAATGAGGCTTGAAGAGCTTCAGGGTGAGCCCTTACTTGTTCCACCCATTTTTTGCCATATTTCTCTCTATCATCTATTTTGTAATCCTGTAGTTCTGCATATAATTGTCTGATTGTGCACTGTGGGCTGCTTCCCAGATAGTCCATTATCCTACAGCTTGTCATTCCTACTGCCCCCCCCTGTTTTGTATGAAAGTAGCTCCTCACTTGTAAATATTTAAAAAAGTTATTCCCAGCTATTTTAAATCTGTGTTGAATCTCTTGGAACAGTAAAAACCCTCCATTTACATCCAATAAGTCTCCTAGTTTTTTAATCCCTCTGCCATCCCACTCTTTCATAACTGTATCCCTAAAAATCTCTGCCGGAAGATCGTTATTCGTATACAACCTTAGGTATCTATTGTACCTTCCCAGCCCTATCTTTTTCTTAATTGTTCTCCAGATTTTATATACCGCGTTCAGGGTCTTAAACCTCGTGTGCTTGAAGTAGGCAAAATCCACAGTTGTGACTAAGGCATTCTCTGCCGCCTTTCCCAGGAGTGCTTCATATACGTTCACTGGACATTCTCTCTCATCCTGTTGGTCACTCCCGCCTAATAACCCTTTAGAATATTGGAGAGCTGCCGCCCAATAATAAAATCTAAAATCCGGTGCCCCCCAGCCTCCCTTCTCTCTTGAAAGTGTCAAAAAACGATATGTCCTACGTGTCTTCCCCTGTGCCCAAATTAATCTATTCACTGTTGATTCTATTCTATTAAACCATGTGCCATCAAAATATAAGGAAATTGCTCTAAAAAGATATAAAAATTTTGGGAAAGTGACCATTTTAATAAAATTAATGCGGCCCATTAGTCTCAAATGTAGATTGTTGACTCTGTCCATGTTCCTTTTAACCTTCCCTAACAACGGTTCCATGTTAAGCTCTACTAGTTTCTCTAAGTCGGCAGTCACCCTGACCCCCAGGTACATTGCTTCTGAAACCACTCTTGTGTCTACAAATGTCGTATATCTATTCTGTACTATTTGTGTCTTCCCTCTATTTATTAGATACCCTGAGACCGCACCGAATTTCCTTACCTCCTGTTCAATTTCAATCAGTGCTCCCTCCGGTGCTGGTGTTATAATAGCCACGTCATCCGCATAGGCGAATAGCTTGTAATCCTTCTCGTGCAATGTAACTGGGGGAATCCTAATATTATGAGTGAGTCTTCTTAAAAACGGGTCCAGATATATAGCAAAAAGTAAAGGTGAGGCTGGACATCCCTGCCTAGTCCCTCGTCTAATCTGTACCACCTTTGAATGGGATTTATTAATTCTTATCCTGGCATTAGGTTGTTTATAGAGTGCCTGGATTGCTGTTATATACCCCTTGCCTATACCTGCCCATTCCATGGCTTTCCATAGATAAGCCCAGGAGACCCTGTCGAAGGCCTTCTCAGCATCCAAAAAAATAGCCGCGACAGGGTCTCCTGCAGCCTCCACTGCGTCTAGGATAGTGATCATCTGCCTAGTATGTTGGGTGGTCCCCTTGCCAGGTATAAATCCATGTTGCGTTGGGGATACTACCCCCTCTATCACCTTGCTCAACCTATTAGCTAACGATTTGGAGAATATCTTAGCATCGGCATTTAACAATGTAATTGGCCTATATGAACCCGGTTCTGTTGATGGTTTATCTTTTTTTAATAACACTATAATATCCGCGCCGGCCCAAGATTGTGGGACTATTCTGCCCCCCTGTGCCAAACAACAAATTACCCACATGTCCTTAGCTAACACATCCCAAAAGGTTTTGTAAAACTCTGCAGGTATTTGGTCTTGTCCTGTTGCTTTGCCAGAAGGGAGGCTGAATACCACATCTCTTACCTCCTGTACTGATAACTGCCCATCTAGCTTATCCCTCTCCTCTGTACTTAACCCTTCCTGTGGCCCTTGTAACAAATATTCCATGCTTTCTGCCTCCAGATTTCCACTGTTTGTGTCTTGTTCATATAAGATCTCGTAAAACCTTCTAAACACCTCCTGTACCTCCTCTACCTTATTGACAATCGTCCCAGAGCTATCCTTAATTTCCTTTATCTCCCCTGCCGCTAAGGTTTGTCTGGTCCTGATTGCCAGCAAATGACCGACCCTCTCGTTAAATTCATAACATTTCTCTTTTTTTGCTAGATAGTTCCTTGCAGTTTTCTGCGCCAGGGTAGTGCCTGCTTCTGCCTTCTGTACCTCCAAAGTTAACAGGATCTGTTCAATAGGTTCTTGTCTACCTATTGCATCCACTAGAGCCTCTTCTAATTCCATCAGAACCCTAATCCCCTCTTCCATTTTCTCCTTTTCCCTCTTACTTCTTACTAATGTGTAACTTAGTGTCTCCCCCCTCACTCCAGCTTTAAAGCTGTCCCAAACCATATCCGCTGAGGCCGAATACCTATTCATGTCCCAAAATTGTGTTATCCAATCTTGCATTCTTGTAATATACTCCTTCTCCTTCAGCAGCCCTCGTTCAAATGTCCAGATAGATCTTGGTATTTTCTTAATTTTAGGCACTGCTATACTTAGTACCAGCGGATTATGGTCTGACACTATTCTGGGAAGGCGTTCTATTCTGGCTCCACCTACAAGTGAACTAGATATGAAGAAGTAATCCAGTCTGGCTATTGTTTTGTGTGGGGCTGAGTAAAAAGTACTTCCTGTACCTATAGGGTTCATTTCCGCCCACATATCCACCAGCGCATTATGTCGAACAAGATTTTGTACGGCTTTATATATCTTTTTTTTCCTCCCTTGATATTTACCCCCATTCTTAGCTATTAGTCCATCCAAACCATTGATATTAAAATCCCCACAGCATATCACAGGTTCTGGCCACAATGCTAATTCACCATCCATAAATTCCATTAATTCCGGTTCATCCTCATTTGGGCCATACAATGAGGTAAGTGTAATTCTACCTGCCATAGTTTCTATATCTAGCATTACCCATCTCCCGTCACAGTCCTCCTTTTTCTTTTTAATTTTTACAGTATTACTGCCACTCCCTTGCTTCTCCCTTCCTGACCTGTATAAGCAAGAACCTCAAAACCCATTTGATCCAGCATAAACTTGTCTTTAGCGGCTACATGCGTTTCCTGTAGACAAATTATATAAATTCTCCAGAATCGTAACAATGCAGCGAGCTTTTGTCTTTTCTCCCCGTTATTTAGACCACAAATATTAATCGTGATTATCCTGATTGCCATAACTCATGTTTTACTTTTACCATCCCTTCAACTGAACTCTTAAGGTTATCCAGACATTTTCTCTGTCCTCATATATTCTACGAATCTGTACTGTGTAACTACACCAACCTTCACCAGTGCCCCTACACCCCCCCCCTTTTAACCCCCCCTCCCACACTGCGGACCCACCCCCCCTGTGACAGGCAAATAGGTCACTCCTGACCTATGCGTGTCCACTGAGCGTTGTAGCGTCGCACCCCTCTCCTCCCCTCAGCCCACTTTCACCCATTGATATACCCACCTACCAGGTTCATCTTTTCCCATTGCCCTTTTCCTTTTTTCCTCTCCCCCTTAACTTTGTGATTTCTTTTTTACTTCCTTCTGGCTTCTGTAAGTTCCGCCAGAAATTCTCCTGCTTTAATCTCCGAGAAAAACATTCTTGATGGACCTGCGGAGATAACTTTTAACTTTGCTGGGAACATTAAGTAGGCCTCTACTCCTTGGTTCTGAAATGCTCCAATCAATTGTCTAAGTCTCCATCGCCTCTCCACCGTTACGTGGCAAAAGTCTGGTCTAGCAAAGAATGTTATTCCATCGACAGTCTTCCTAGAATCCGGTCTAGCCTTTTCCATCAGTTCTTGTCTTGCTAGAAAGTTTCCAAAAAATACTAGCTTGGCTCTTGGAAGTACCCCTGTACCCTCTTCACGTCTTTTCTTTACAGTGAACGGGAACCTATGGGCTCTCTGTACTTCTTGCTCCCACTGCCATGGCACCTCCGGGAAAGCTCCTTTTAGCAGCTTGATAACGAAGCCTCTGGGATCCTGCCCCTCCACCCCTTCCTCAATTCCAAGGAGTCTGGCATTATTGCGCCTTTGGCGGTTTTCCAAATCCTCCACCTTCCATTGTAGATTCTCCACAATCTTTGTCTGCTCTTCTCTAGATGTCTGCCAGTCTGTCACTTCATCCTCTAGCCTCCCAGTTCTCTCTTCAACTCCAATAACTCTCTCCTCCACTTCCTCAAACTTCTTATTTACTTTCCTGATTGAGGCTTGGATTTTTTTGGTGTCATGCCTAGCTCTCCGACTTTCAGCTCTAGCTTCTGTTTGCATCTGTTTTAGTGTGGCAAACATTATATCCAATTTCCCTCCTTCATTTTGTCCATCTTGGCCATCCTCTTTGTACATATTAGAGGTAGCGGAGTAATCCCATAGCAGCTTCTTGTGTGTACTCTTATATGAACTCAGTGGGGAGCTTACTTTTCTTGATACCGTTTTGCGCCTTTTTTGAGTACCCCTTCCCCTGGAGCCGCCACTATCACCAGAGCTTGAGCATGAGTCTGAATCTGCAGAATCTCTTTCTTCGTTGCTACTAGCCATCGTTGATTCTGAATCCTCAGGAACTGAGAAGAATTTGTCCCCCTCAGCTCCCTCCGCAACAACAGCCTCTGCCTCTGCCTGCTCATTCTGTAGACTGTAGCTAGCAGCGCCACCACTCTTTGCAGCGCTATCCTTTTTTTGTTGAGCTTGCTCCTCGCGCATCTCATCCTCCACCTCTTTGAGGGCTTCTAACATTTGACCCGTGTTCAGAGTCTCTGCCCCGCCAGCCCCACCAACAGCCTCTCTCACCTCTCGCTCGACATCGCTCCGCTCATCCTGGCTCCCCTGCACCAGTTCTCGCCCAGCGTCATCCGCCCAGCTCGCCAGCGGGAGCTCCGCAGTACGCGTGAGTTCTGTGTGTCCTAGTTGCCCAGCAACGCTTCCGCGTGCGTCCTCGAGGACGTTGCTGCCTGATCCCTCGGACGGCAGGGCTGCCGCGCTCGGCAAGGCTGCTGTGGCTGATCCTGATGCCCCTGGAGGAGCCTTGGCGCTGAAAACTTCTGATACCGAAGGCTGACGGTAAACGGGGTCTTTCTCGTTCTTCTTCTTTTCTGAGGGCTCCCTTGCCGCTTGATTGTTGTTACCGCTTCTGGTATTTTTCCACGGCTTGAGCTCTTTCTCCTTTTCGCTGGCTCTCTCCAACTTTCGCTGTTGGGCTTTAGTTGCTGTGGATATTGTGGGAGTCGATCGTTTGACAGGAGGAGGCATTTTAGTTTTCGGGATGGTGCCCGATCTCCTCACATCTTTCTGGCATGTGTCTGTGTTTAAACCACAAGGCAAGGGCTGCTGCATGGGCTGCTGTTTGTCTCTCCCACGAGACGCCATCTCTGCCTGAAGTGCTTTATAGACTGCAACAGATGCTGACTTTACTCTTCCCAGAATACGTAAGAGTCTGCAAAATCCGCCGTTATATTTCTTCAACCTCGATCTGTTATTACTCTCTTGCTGACTCCAAAAGATAAGTTGCATCCTGCATATCACGATTCCATCTGGTGCCTGGGGCTAAGCATGGGTCGGAGAGGGGTCAAAATGCGACTTACTCCTACAGCGCTTCAGCGGCCATCTTGCCCCCCGACCAGTCGAGTTTTCCAGCTGAAAAAAAAAAGCTCTACACTCTTTGGATTTGAAAAGAGTTTTGAAGTTTTACCTTGATAAAACTAAGAGTGTTAGAAAGACTGATCATCTGTTTGTGAACTATGGTCCTCTGAATACGGGCTTGCCTGCTTCTAAGAGGTCCATTTCTAGATGGATTGTGTCATGCATTTTGTTATAATATCAGTTGGCACGGAAACAGCTCCCGGGTAGACCGAGAGCGCACTCCACTAGAGGAAAGGCTGCTACTATAGCAATGCTTAAAAATGTTCCTGTTCATGAAATTTGTAAGGCAGCTACATGGTGTTCGGTTCACACCTTTGCTCGCCATTACTGCCTTGATTCTGATACTCAGGTGGATGCCCAAGTTGGTCAGGCATCCCTGATGAATTTGTTTGGGTAATATCTATATTAGTGTACCGTTTAGAGAGTCTGGTATTCGTCCGCAGGGTATGGGATGGGCTTGCTACTCTATTCAGTGCTTATGACTATTGATGAGTATCCCCTGGAAGAGAAGGATTAGTACCTTACCTGTAATCCTAGTTCTCTTCCAGGGTATACTCATCAAAGTCATAAGCACACCCACCCGCCTCCCCGGGCGAATACCAGAACTGTCTATTTTACATGGCTGTTCGTGCTGGACTGTTCCCATGAGGCACAGGGTCAGACTGATTTGCATATGGCCATGTCTGAACTGGGGTGGCGGAGTGAGCTAAAGAACGGTGATGGATCACCACCTTTGGTTTTTCTTTGTTCGCCCTAAGTTGGCAGGGTATGCTCAGACGTGAGTCCCTTGCTCACTTTGCCGCTGGAGTCAAGCAAGCCCGGCTGAAGACGGCTGTAATGCCAGAAACCGGTCCTGGGAAGCTTGATTCCGGTCCAGGGAAGACATGGCTTGGCAGTTTGTGCTGAACTGTTCCCATGAGGCACAGGGTCAGACTGATTTGCATATGGCCATGTCTGAACTGGGGTGGCGGAGTGAGCTAAAGAACGGTGATGGATTAAACCCAGATCAGTTGACTGGGGGTGAGTGTTTGTATTGTCAACGCTCCGTCCATCACCACCTTTGTTTTTTCTTTGTTCGCCCTAAGTTGGCACGGTATGCTCAGACGTGAGTCCCTTGCTCACTTTGTCACTGGAGTCAAGCAAGCCCGGCTGAAGACAGCTGTAATGCCAGAAACCGGTCCTGAGAAGCTTGATTCCGGTCCAGGGAAGACATGGCTTGGCAGTTCGTGCTGGACTGTTCCCATGAGGCACAGGGTCAGACTGATTTGCATATGGCCATGTCTGAACTGGGGTGGCGGAGTGAGCTAAAGAACGGTGATGGATTAAACCCAGATCAGTTGACTGGGGGTGAGTGTTTGTATTGTCAACGCTCCGTCCATCATCACCTTTGGTTTTTCTTTGTTCGCCTTAAGTTGGCAAGGTATGCTCAGACGTGAGTCCCTTGCTCACTTTGCCACTGGAGTCAAGCAAGCCCGGCTGAAGACGGCTGTAATGCCAGAAACCGGTCCTGGGAAGCTTGATTCCGGTCCAGGGAAGACCTGGCTTGGCAGTTCGTGCTGGACTGTTCCCATGAGGCACAGGGTCAGACTGATTTGCATATGGCCATGTCTGAACTGGGGTGGCGGAGTGAGCTAAAGAACGGTGATGGATTAAACCCAGATCAGTTGACTGGGGGTGAGTGTTTGTATTGTCAACGCTCCGTCCATCACCACCTTTGGTTTTTCTTTGTTCGCCCTAAGTTGGCAGGGTATGCTCAGACGTGAGTCCCTTGCTCACTTTGCCACTGGAGTCAAGCAAGCCCGGCTGAAGACGGCTGTAATGCCAGAAACCGGTCCTGGGAAGCTTGATTCCGGTCCAGGGAAGAAATGGCTTGGCAGTTCGTGCTGGACTGTTCCCATGAGGCACAGGGTCAGACTGATTTGCATATGGCCATGTCTGAACTGGGGTGACGGAGTGAGCTAAAGAACGGTGATGGATTAAACCCAGATCAGTTGACTGGGGGTGAGTGTTTGTATTGTCAACGCTCCGTCCATCACCACCTTTGGTTTTTCTTTATTTTACATGTTACCCATGCAGTTATCACACTGTTATACGCCGTCCAAAAGAACTGACCTAACTGTCACCTGTGGTGCATGTTGGGAGCCTGGAGGCTCACAGAGGTCTTAAAGGCACGGCGCCAGATTTTTCTGTTGTTACAATGCAGCCTATCTAGGCTAAAGCTGCCTCTATGATCCTGCCTGTTTTTACCTTTGAAAATAAAGGTTGTGTGTTTCAAAGAAAACCAAGGCAGTGTTTTCTTCTTTGCATTGTCATATAATGTTATTTATATGTTTTTATTTAGCAAATGTAAAGATTTTACAGGCAATAATGGCAGTTCTCCAGTATTTGGGGTGTCTTTCATAGATTCACATGCCTGAATCATTCCCCGTCGTCGGAGTAGGAGTCCAACGGTATATAAAAAAGCAGTAATAAGGTATTTGTACATAGCAAATAACAGTTATAATAAACCAGGAAGTGAAGTAGCCTCAGCTACCAATGAAAAACTTCCACATTAGTGACTATCCAAGTCATTATGTTAGACCAAACTGCAGCCAATCAGGCCACAGCTCCCACCTAGGTATTCTCCCCAGAGACCCAGGCTGTCAGATTTTTTACCGCACGTCGTGTGATAGGGAGTCTCTCTGAGCTCTGCTCAGTTTATTCTTCAACACTTCAAAGTTTGAAAGTTTATTTCTTTCCAACATGTCCACATCTAAGTCCCTTTTCAGGGCCTGTGACTCTTGTGGCAAGGCAAGGCTCTTCAAGGAAGACCCTCATTCTCTCTGCATATACTGCTTGTATCCGGACCATCAGGCTAAGGAGTGCAAGATTTGTTGCACTTTTCCCACTAAAACCCTCAGGGACAGAGAGGGTCGCCTCCTACTATGGATACAACGAAATAAGGACAAGGACTTGCCACTCTCTGAGGTAGGAAGTTTGGCCTCTATGTCTTCTATGGGATCTAGAAAGAGGATGGCTGAGGGTAAAATAACTACCCCTAAGGCTAAGGTGGCGAAACAGGCCCAGCACACGCTTGCTGCTGAGGAACCTTCTACTTCTACAGTGAAGAAAGCCTGTGACAAATCTGTGAAGCCGCCTGTCATTAAAAAGACTGCCCCTTTATTGTCACCTCAGAGGCCTACAACCAAGGCAGCAGCTTCTCTGCCGGTTTCCTGTCAGACTGCCACTACAGTGACTTCCACTGTGACCTATTCCTCACCAAAACCCTCTTTGGTGGTGTCCTCAGTGTCCTCACCTACTTATGTTCATGTTCAAATTCGTCCCATCTCGTCGACGAAGAAAGTTTCACCTACCGTCGACGAGCCTCCGTCGACGAAGCCCTCCTCAGCGTCGAAAAAATCCTTCCCGTCGACGACGACACTACCGTCGACGAAGAAAGCCTTGCCGTCGACGTCTTCACCGTCGACTAAGCACCCGTCGACGGACTCATCGTCGACGAAGAAGACTCCGTCGACGATCCAACCGTCGACGAAGAAGACACCGTCGACGGCCCCGTCGACGAAGTCGTCGACGACGGCCTCGTCGACGAAGAAGGTAATGCCGTCGACGGCCCCGTCGACGGCCCCGTCGACGGCCCCGTCGACGAAGAAAAATGTTCCGTCAACGACGAAAGGTGTTCCGTCGACGACGACGTCGTCGACATCGAAAAACGGATCGTCGACGAGGCCTCTTCAGCCACAGTCGTCGACGACGGCGAGTTTGTCTCTCACAGCAAAGTCATTGCCACAGGACTTCCCGGTGGCCCAAGGGAATCCAATGACACCAAAACTGTCAACTTGTACAGATCTTCAAGTCTGGTCTGCAAAGAGCAACCCCATATCGCTGCCTTCTCCAGCCACCACTGCGGCGCTTCTACAACGCCCATCACAGTCTGCATGTATGTCACCTCTCACGATGCCAGACAGGCTATTGGATTCAGACGAGGACTCAGGTGCAGAATTATTTCCAGCAGCTACCAGTCCTTCTGACTTGCTTATACACGTTAAGGAACAGGAGGAAGAGGAGCAGGTGACACAACAGACAGGGTTGGATCCTGCACCACCATCAGGGACACAAATGCCCATGGAATTATTTAGAAATTTAATGTCCATGTTGGATGATTACTATCAACGTTTTCCGCCCTCGGAATCGGGCGAATCACACCTCACTTCCCCCCCGCCTAGAGGAACTCTGCATTCAATCCCTCCTGCAATGGAAGAATCGGTACATGCCCCATCCATGCCGGTACCAGCTAATCAACCGGTCGATGAGAATTCTGAGGAGGAGGCTCAGGAAGAAGGAGAATTGGATGAATCGGATTCGTCGTAGTATGAGGATTATCAGGCTGACTCCCCTGCTCCAGATGAACAGCCGAAGGCTGAATCACCACCGGTGGATATTGCAAATTTCCACAGGATTATGGATAACGCTACCAAACGTTTTCTCATTACCATGGAGACAAAACAGGATGATTGTTTCCTGTATGATTTCAAAAATCTATCCCAAAGACAAAGTTGGTCAATACCGATCATAGAGTTTATTTGGAAAGAAGGTCTAAAGATCATGGCCACTCCAAACTCTTTACCTCCAGTTTTGCCACGAGTGGATAAAAAGTACAGAGCGCCTGCTTCTTCACCGGCTTGCCTGATTGGACAGGCCAAGACAGACTCAGTCATTGCTCAAGCAGCTCAAAAAAGGGCTAAAAACCCATCATCTCAAATCTCCATGCCTACAGACAGAGACGGAAGACGACTCGATACCATTGGCAAAAAGGTTTCCACGATTGCAGCGACCACAGTAAGGGTTGCTAATTCTATGGCAATTCTGGCCGATACGATAGGCAAATGTGGTCTGACATTTCGCCTTATATTAAGAAACTGCCTGAACCGGACCGGTCTGAGGCTATCAAAATTCTACAAGAAGGGGAGTGTGCGTCGTCAGAGATCATTGACGCTGCAGTGGATGTAGCAGCTACAGGCTTCAGACAATTGGCAGGAGCCGCAGTCCTTCGGAGAGAGGGATGGTTAAAATCTACATCCTTTAGACATGAAGTACAGTCCAAGGTCTTAAATATGGCTTATGATGGCGAGTTCCTATTCGGCTCGCACGTGGATGAGGCTTTGCAGGCCATAAAGAAGGATACTGAAACTGCACGATCTTTGGGCACTCTGCAGTTTCGAAAATCTTCCTTTCGTGGCGCAAGAGGAAGGGGAAACTTCTCCAATAGGGGAGGATATTACCAACAGCGCAACTACACTACTTCTCATAACACACAGAGGTACCAGCCATACAAGCAACAACCTTATGGCCAAAGACGAAACTCTTACGCACAGCCCCGAGGTAAAGCAACCTATCGGGGAAGAGATAACACCAACAAGAAGTGAGATTCACTTCCTGCCGCCAAATTGTCCCCGCCAAAAACGAATTGGAGGAAGAATATCCCTACATTACTCAAGATGGTCCAAGATTACTACAGACAAATGGGTGCTGGATGTGGTATCCAAGGGACACATTCTGGAATTTGTAAAAACCCCTCCAAATTCTCCTCCAAAAGGACCACCCCCCGCACATCTCAAGGAGCTCTTCATCCAAATCAATACCATGATTCGAAAAGGGGCAATCGAGAGAGTACCTCGACACCAGAGAGGGAAAGGTTTTTACTCTCGTTTTTTCTTGATACGCAAAAAATCAGGGGAATGGCGCCCAATCCTCGATTTGCGTGCCCTGAACAAATTCATCAAAAAATTAACGTTCAGAATGTTAACACTCCAAGAGATCCTCCAGTTTTTGGCAGAAGGGGACCACTTGGCAACACTCGACCTTCAGGATGCCTACTTCCACGTCCCTATCTTCCCCAGACACAGGAAGTTCCTAAGGTTCAGAGTGGCTGGCAGGGATTTCCAATTCAAGGTGCTTCCCTTTGGACTACGTTCAGCCCCGAGGGTATTCACGAAAATGCTAGCACCCGTAGCGGCGCACCTACGATTGCAAGGAATTCAAATATACCCTTATCTGGACGATTGCCTTATCAAGGCCAATTCCTACACCACAGCAAACTACCATGTCCAAAAATGCCTTTGCCTGTTTCAAAGCCTGGGGTTTTCAGTGAACTTCGAGAAATCAGATCTAATTCCATCTCAAAGAAAGTCCTTCTTGGGAGCGACGCTGGATTCCAAGCTCGCCCAGGTCTTCATTTCAAACGAAAGGCAGACAAAGATCAGAACGATGGCAACCACACTCCTCAGAAAAGAGTACGTTTCTGTTCGAAGATTCAAATCTTTCCTAGGAATGATCTCATCGTGCATCCCTCTCACTCCAAACTGTCGTCTGAGGATGAGACCATTACAAGAGGAACTCAGTTACCAATGGGTGCAGATATCGGGGTCCTTCGAGGATATCATTACACTGACGCCTCGAATGAAAGACACAATCCTGTGGTGGAGCCAGAAACACCACCTACGAATCGGCTGTGCTTTCCTCGCAGAAGTCCCAAGATTCATACTAACCACGGATGCCTCACTAGAAGGTTGGGGCGCTCACCTTCAAGGGATGACGATCAGCGGCAAATGGGACGCTCCACAACAGAAATGGCTCATCAATCTGCTGGAGTTACGAGCCATTTTCCTCGCCCTAAAATCCTTTCTGGCAATCCTACAAGGCTCCACAGTGTTGATTCGTACAGACAACACAACGAGCATGCATTACCTGAACAAGCAGGGGGGCACAAGATCAGCCCGGTTGTCTCAACAGGCTCAAGAGATCTGGACTTGGGCTCTGGATCACGACATCAACTTGTCAGCAGTGCATGTTCCGGGAGTAGCCAATGTACTGGCAGATTCGCTGAGCAGATCCAAGAACAGCACTCACGAATGGGAACTGCATCAGCCAGCGCTGGATCGGATCTTCCAGAGGTGGGGTCTCCCCGATCTGGACCTGTTTGCAACTTATCAGAACAAGAAATGTACTCACTCTGCGAGTTGGATTCCCCACAGGGACTCTTGCGGGGACGCTCTATCACTAAATTGGGAACGGATCTTTGCCTATGCCTTCCCGCCAATTCCGTTAATACCCAAAGTCCTCAAGAAAATGAGAAAGCAACCGTGTCGAATTATCCTGATTGCTCCACGGTGGCCACGACAATATTGGTTCACGCAGCTTCTCCTTCTATCAGAGCGCGAGCCGATCCAACTACCCCGAATTCCACACCTTCTAACAATTCAAGAAGGCAAGGTGTTTCATCCAGACCCTCAATCTCTGAAATTATCGGCTTGGCTCCTCAACACCATGAGTTTGCGCACTTGAACATTCCACAAGACTGTCAGGAAGTCCTGGCCAATGCTAGGGCGCCTTCCACAAACAAGACTTACAAACTGAAGTGGAAACGTTTCTGTGTTTGGTGCCAAACTATGAATTTGCATCCAATGACTGCGGAGCCAGAAGCGATATTGCCCTTCTTTTTGCAGCTCGCTAAAGCAGGTTTAGCGCACTCAACACTTAAAGTGTTCTTAGCCGCCATATCACGATACCGTCAGGACGGTAAGACTTCTCTATACTCCGCAAGAATAATACAACAATTCTTTAAGGGTTTATTTCGTATGTTTCCACCTGTACGCCGGCCACCTCCATCTTGGCATTTGAATGTAGTCCTAGCACAGCTTCTTCGCCATCCCTTTGAGCCTATCCATAAGGTCGATCTCAAGTTCATCACTTGGAAGGTTGCATTACTGCTGGCACTAACATCAGCCAGACGAGTGAGTGACATGCAAGCATTCACCACTAAACCTCCATTCTTGCAATTCACACCTGACTCTGTGATACTACGCACCAACCCGAAGTACATGCCCAAAGTGCCATCGGATTTTCATCTCAATGAGCCAGTGATACTTAAGACATTTTTCCCCAATCCGCAGTCACCAGCTGAGCGGACTTTACACACATTAGACATTAAGAGATGCCTTAAATTTTATCTTTCAAGAACAGCTGCCATCAGGAAGACGGATCAGCTATTTGTGGCGTATGGCAGACCAAGACAAGGCTGTGCTGTTACTAAACAGACTGTCGCCAGGTGGGTCTCATCCACGATAGGGCTCTGCCATCAACAAGCAGGTAAACCCTTACAGACCTTGCCTAGAGCCCATTCCACAAGAGCAGTCTCCTCTTCAACTGCGTTGTTTGCTGGTGTGCCTCTCCCGCATATTTGCAGAGCCGCAACATGGTCCAGCAGACACACATTCACGAGGCATTACTGTCTGGATTCTTCAAGCGACACCGATGCCTCGGTGGGGAGAGCAGTCCTGCGAAATCTGTTTCAGTAAGGTGAGCCTCTGGTGATCTCTCCCACCTCCTTTGCACTCTTTACGCTTTCTTATGATGTTGCATTGCTTTCTTTTATGCATGATAACTATGTTTTTGGCGTATAAGAGCGACATATTGTATTACTGCTAACTACTCGGATTCAGGCATGTGAATCTATGAAAGACACCCCAAATACTGGAGAAGAACAATAGTTACTTACCTGTAATCTGTGGTTCTCCAGTATTGGTGTCTTTCATAGATTCACATGCACCCACCCACCTCCCCTCAGAGTCTCACCCAGACTGTTATGATATCGCTATATATACTCTGGTACACTCCAGTGCTACAAAAATCTGACAGCCTGGGTCTCTGGGGAGAATACCTAGGTGGGAGCTGTGGCCTGATTGGCTGCAGTTTGGTCTAACATAATGACTTGGATAGTCACTATGTGGAAGTTTTTCATTGGTAGCTGAGGCTACTTCACTTCCTGGTTTATTATAACTGTTATTTGCTATGTACAAATACCTTATTACTGCTTTTTTATATACCGTGGGACTCCTACTCCGACGACGGGGAATGATTCAGGCATGTGAATCTATGAAAGACACCAATACTGGAGAACCACAGATTACAGGTAAGTAACTATTGTTCTTTTTGAGCCTAGTATGGTGTATATTGGGCTGCATATGTATATGCATATGCATATTATCTATATATATATGGTTATTTTATGCGTATTTATATGTATTTATATATATATATGTAGATATATGCATATTATTGGCTATTTCTCCGGGGTCCCGCACGTGGGCAGGACTATTCAGTGCTTATGACTTTGATGAGAAAACCCCTGGAAGAGAACTAGAATTACAGGTAAGTAACTAATCCTTCCCATACTATTGTGGGGGACTTGCTGAATGAAATAATTTTTCAATTTGATCTGGGCTATGCTAACGAACTATGTATACCCCCTGTACCCTTTGAGCCAACCTTTATTGGGAGAGGGTGTAACTCAGTAATTGACCTCGCCCTTATGTCAAAAAGGTATTCTTGCAATGTTTATACTTGTAAAACATGCGAAATAGCAATGAGTGACCATCACCCCATTAGGCTACAATTTTTCCTTGCAGGGGATAAATCAACCTCCAAAGCAATAGAAACAACATATAATTACAAAATAAATCTTGCAAGGATAAATGGATGTAATATAAACTGGACCAAAGTGGACCCCATGATTTTTCTTGGAACCCTAGTAAAAAACAAATATAGGGATTTTGAAACATGCCTCTCGCAGGCAGGTGATAATGCACTAGCCTTCAAGGCCTTCCTTAAAATCTCAGAGGAAACACGAAATCTCACAGGGAAGCAGAAACCGGGCATGAATAAGGCACAGGGCTGGTTCAACAGGGATTGTAGTAAGGCACATGCTCATTTAATGAAGGTCCTAAAAAAAGAGACCAGAAGTAAGGAATTAGTGAGACTGGCTTGAATTGATTACCAACTAGCAATTAAAAAGCTTAAGACCCAGTTGAAAATGGAAGCATGACAGGCGTTACATCAGGCCTGTATAATAAAGGATAATACGGGTTTCTGGAGGGCTGTAAATGCGCCCTTTTTCATAGATAGGGAAACCGATATTATCGACGTGGCAATTTTGGAAGATAAATGGGTTACTTATTTTGAGGATCTTTATAAGGCTGACATCTTAACCCAGAGTGAGGGAATTACTGCTGTAGAGCGAGATGATAATGTTCACATTACATCCTTCCCCATGAACATCGAAATCTCCAATGAGGAAGTTTTAACAGCTATTAACAAGAGTGTCTCAGGCAAAGCCCCAGGACCTGATGGTGTGCCAGTGGACGTATACAAGTCTAATACTGAGCTATGGGCCCCGCTCCTAACAAATGTTTTGAATAGCTGTAATAGACATAGGTTTATCCCGACTTGGCTAGACGCTATTGTGGTTCCCATCTTCCAAAAGGGAGATAGAAATGAACCTAACTGCTATCGTCCAATTTCATTATTGGACTCACTTATGAAAGTTGCTGGGAGGGTTGTTTTAAATAAATTACAATCTTGGGTAGAAGAGACGGGCTTACTTTCGAAATTTCAATACGGGTTTAGGGCAGGACTGGGAACGACTGAACAGGGATTAAATCTAGCTCTAATCATGGGTAAATGTGAATTAGCAAAAAGGGAAACACTTTTTTTTAACGTTTGTCGACTTAAGTTCAGCCTTCGACTGTTTAAACCATGTTAAACTCTGGAGCACCTTGAGAGAGATGGGTTTTGACCCAAACTTGTTATTATTTATCAAGGAGTTATGCAGGGTAGCGGGGGCGAGGGTCCGGTATGGGAAACAGGGAGAATGAACATCTAAGTTTAGCATAAACAAGGGAGTAAGATAAGGGTGTATACTTGCCCCGTTTTTGTTTAACCTATACCAAAACAGTGTAGGTTTTTACTTGGCTCAGGACAGGCAGGATTACCCTCTGATTGAGAGCACCCCAGTCCCTATTTTACTATACGCAGATGACACAGTAATCATGGCGCGTACACAGATAGGCCTCCAAAGAGCTGTGATCAAATTTACAACCTATATGAAAGATAGAGGCTTAAAAATAAATAAAAGTAAGACCTTTACTATTTGTTGTGGGATAAAAAAAGGCAATACATGTAAATATTTTATTGTAAAGACAAAAATAGACACGACAGACACATTTTCTTACCTGGGTATTAATTTTGAGAACTTGGGCTCGTGGCCGGCCATCAGCTGTAAATGTGAGAAAATTGTCTTTTTTCTAGAACTATAGGTGCAGTTCGCAATTTTTCAAACAAATTGGGCGGCCGACCAGTTCCGGAGCTAGTGGATATTTATATATCCAAATGTGTATCTACTGCAACATATGGGGCGGGGATTTGGGGAATAGCGGACGTTGAAAAAATTAAACGCTGTGAGAATGAATTCTTGCGCTATCTTTTAGCTGTCCCGGGTTCTACTGCTACATTTGAATGTCATAAGGAACTCGGCATGCCTTACATATCAGATATTATCAAAGTTTATCCCCTTTTATTGTGGCCTCTGCTGAGACTAGTTTTAATAGAGATGTAATCAAGGACTGTCTCAAATTAGAGGGAGTAGCCAGGATATTATGGATTAAATATGTAAAAAAACTATCGTATGACATTGGTCATCTTGAATATTTTGATTCTCCAAACTGTTTAGAAAGTATATCGAGGAAAAACTTGAAAGTAACTTGTTTGAGTTACTTAGAGAACAAGCGTTGGCTGTCCGAAAAAGAAAAGACCTCAGTCATGGAGAATCATCTGATGTTGCAATGTCATTTGATACAGGTTCAAAGTTGCTACTCTCGTATGCTACTAACACGCTTTCGTGGCGGATCCTTTTTTAGAATGGTTACATTCCCAGAGATAAACTCATGGTCTACAAATCTTTTACAATGCCCGTGTGATGATATTTCCACCCAATCTATGTTACATTGTATACTTTTCTGTAAATTTTATGATTTACCTAGGAGAAGATTTTTTATATCTATCTTAAAGAAGTGGGGACTTAGACAATGCAGAACAGCATTTTTGAGGCTTCAAATGCTAGAGAACGAACTGATTATGTTGGCTATGTCGTCATTTTTAAAAGCTATTAACAGACATAGGAACACCATGAATAAATTTTTCATATTTACTGACTGAGTCTAATATTCTTCTGTAAATAATATGAGCTGCTTCTTATCACATTAATGTATTTGGTATAAAAAGTATAATGAGGATGAACAATATTAATGTTTATGTAAATGTGCTTGTCACTTTTTATTCCTTTTATTGTGCTTTTATGGGTTTTAAGAAACAAAATCGAATAAAGCAGTTTTTGTCTTTGACTTTGACTCGTTCCGCAAGCTCGAGATCCACCACAGCCTTGGGTAGCCTGCCAGCACTTAGAAAATCACCTACAGTCTCTCTTGGAGTAGAGGAGCTACTCCCTTTGCAGTCCGCAGGCACCAAAAAGTAGAATCCGGTCCACTGCTCTGCAACTCCTTGTCTTGACCGATGCCGCAGGCGACCAGGAAGAGGTACCCATGCTCTGGGGGGTCAGATTTGTCTCCTTACCCAGTGCGAAGATACCAGTACCAACCATAGCTGCTCAGCATGGGCACTGGACGCTCTGCACCAAACACTAACAGTCAGAGTTCATTTCAGAATCTCGTTACACCACAACTGAGCGGCCGTCTAGGGACGCCAGCTCCACTGAGACCCACTTTGTGAGTGGCAGAGCTGTCCTGATTTTGCCCCTCTTAAATAGTACTAACAATCACAGTGTCCAGCTGGGTCGTTTTTTTTATTATTCATACAAGACTTCAGTGCTTTGTCCTAAAGCCCGTGTGTTATATGAATATTGAACCTGGGTCACATTCACTTGACTTTCAGCATATACACAAACCACTCCGAGAGCTTCTGGCTTGCCATGGAGATAGCGTTTGAATCTGGAAATCTTTAACACGAGTGCAGTCTCTTGGTTTTTAGCAATGAGGACAGATCCTACGGAAGTTAAGAGTGCTTCAAAGAATTCTGTCAGCGACTTACAAAGAAGGCATAAGGGACAGGTCATAAGCCCCTTTAAATTATCTATGACAACTGGCTAAAGGTGCTCTGTTCTTGAGTATAATTATCTCACATTTTAACACAGCAGTGATAATTGGAGTGAAAGGGTGTCACAAGAAAACAGCCCATCAGTAGCTGAAACAAAGTAGGTCCTATTTTTAATATTCATAGGGTGGCTAGGTGTGGTTGGAGTATAGCGCCAGGACACCTCCGGGCAACAGTGCGCTTTAGAAATGTGAAAAATAAAGAAATAAATAAATAAATAGTGACACAGTACTAAAAGACACATTCTTTGCCTTTAATTTTTTAGTTTACTAAGACCTCCGAGTCCTGAGGAGAACCCTCAAGAAGTACAGGGTTCGAAACGCGTTGGCTTGTGCTTATGGGACTAACAGCTGGGTGTGCCAAGAGGAAATGCTTACACCTTTTTGTCTCCCTATAGACAACACCCTTTGAAATAAGTATTCATTGAGTGTTGCACATAGGCTGTAGTGTAGTTCCTATCTTCCCAATAGGCTCTGCGCATTGGAATAGTACCTACAGCAGTAAAGGCCTAGACCAGACGTTAACTAGGTCTACTACTGTCGATACTAGACTTAATTTTTGGGTTTGCCAGCTAAGCTCAGAGTTCGCTAGAAACTTTCTCGAATGTTCAGGAAAGAATTACCTCCCCTGATTAGACAAGAAGGGATTTAGTTTCTGACAACCATAGAACATGACAACTTTGCTCTCCCCTAATCAAGAGTCAATCTCAAGAGTCGTGTGAGCACAAGGCAATTATTTTACTCAGTCAGTACGTGCATTCTTAGTCTCATCAGAATGTAGAGAAAAGGAAGAGACGGGCGTATTCAATAAAAAGGTGTTATTTATTGATCAGTCTCTTTTCTCGTACAAGAGAAATGGATCGATATTATTGCAATACTTATAGTTAAGTAAAGTGCATACATTAAAAGCAATAGTATAAAATAATACTGTAAAAACATTGATATGGTTTCTGAGCCATATGATGTTTAAAATGATTAAAATATATTTACATACACATATACATTTGACTAAACGTACTCAACTGGTGTTTCTAAATACGCCTATCCCGTGTACCTGACCTAAGTCTAATGCGTGGGCGGGAATAGAAAGTTACAGTTTAAGTTAAGTTTGTTTTTGCCAAGTGAATAACTAAAGAATTCTCTGTGAGGGGTTATTCAGTTCTGTACCTGGAATTTAGGATGAATGAGGAATGGTATCTCTTTCTCTGCTCTCGATATTCCAGGCTGCCTGCGAGGGCTGCCCAGAAGCGCCGGTGCTGGGTCTCTCGGCTTGAGATAGCAGCGCGTCTCTCAGCGCGTCAGGAAGGCGGGGCTGCTGCCAGCGGGGTCTGCTTCTGCTCTCGGCTTCGGCAAGTATGGCTGCTCCGTCTTGTCACCACGCGTGTGTTTGCATAGGGCAAGGTCGGCAATATTTATACCTTAAAGGTGCCGAGATTGACGTAAGGATGGACATAGGTACGTCAATAAAGATGTCATACGACTTGCTCGTTAGCACATTCTTTTGCAAAAGTTCTCTGTGAAATCAAAACAATGGCCGCACGGATTATCCAGGTTGTCATAGGTTTGATTTGTTATGAGAACGTCGTATGCCTTATCAGGGGCTGGAGGAATGTCGCTTGTCTAATTAGATCTCAAGCGTTATGACCTAATCAGATAACACGTTCCTGTGCCGTAGTGTGACTGCGTCAGATAACGGTATCTGCATCATGGGGGCTGTTCTTGCCTCATGGGCTGACTGTTAGTTAACTAGCTAGTTAGTTTAACCAGAATAGGGTCAGGAATAGGGGGATCGATTCAGAACCTATAGAAATACACGACACCCACTCCACGCTAACTATGGTCATATCTACTAATCTATGCATAGTATAACATAGTACAACATAGTATAGAGTATAGTGTATACCTTACCACCCCAAAATACATAAATGCATTTTGAAATTTTCAAATATACTGAAAAATTGCAGTCATATATATTGTATGCACTTAAGCTATGAATTAAATGCAAAAGTAAACACGCATTTTTATGCATTATTGCTTATTGGTATATGAGAAATACACATGAAATGGCTCTTAATATGGCTATACAGAAAGGAAGGTCGAGACCATTTCATCACATAATAAAATATTTGTGAACATACCAGCGGGCAGCTAAAGTCTATATAAAGTATCTAAAAATAGAAATCTTAGTTCTCTAGGAATAGTTTCTTACTTTAAGCAGAAGATCAGAGTCCCGGAAAAAATATATAGAAAAATATTTTAGGGGCTTCCTGAAAAAATTGCTGTCCGTGAACTGGATGGTAATTGTTCATTTGACTTTATTTTTAAAGTTGAAGGCCGAATTCAGGGAACGCCGTGTGCGAGTTTACTCAAAAGTCTCTATTTCTGTTCTGGGTATAACATCATATCATTCAGGCTTTCGAAAAATCTGTCAACAGCTTCATGGGAAAGTTCCACTAAGTCGGGAATAGGGGTAACCATGCATTCGTGCGCATGATTGTCTCCATTGACATTCTGATTTGCATTGCTGACAGAAGGTCGTACCTGTTCGATGCTGCTTTCATCTTGAACTTCACTACCCTTCAATCGTAGTGGTGAAGATTCCAGGAATGCCGTCATCAGGATTGGCAGCCTTTGAGGGCAGCACAAAGCGTGAACCTTGGTAGGAACCAACAGTGTATCTGCATCCACCGGCGCATCCGATTGTAGCGTCAGACAGGTGTCTAACACGCATTCTTCTCCGCATAGCAGACACCTTAGTACAGGTAAAACACACCTTTGCCACATTGGTCGAAATGATAGAAACCAAGTCATGTTTAGGTCTCTAAGCCGGGAGAGTCCCAGGATTTTTGATATCCGGTCCCGGTATCCAATGGCTAGGATCGTTTCTTCCATTGTCGCGAGAGTTTGATCTGTGACATGGGTTGCCATAACGAAAAATAAGGACTAGGAATAGGATTCCTGCAATTAGTCCCAGGATCAGGGGAAGTCCGCCAAAAATCGAATGGACGAAATCTGGAAAAATACCCAGTATGGCTTTGAATGGTGTTAATGCCATCGAAAATACTGTCTTAAATACCTTTGAGACCCCAGTGGTATCAGAAATATTTAAGATTTCGCTTAGGATTTCCGCGAAATGTACGGGGGAATTAGTTGATAATAATGTATGTATCTCTGCAGTCGTCCTTGCGACTTGTAGATCATACGTTTCTTTTGATGACGTGAGCCTTGTAGGCGTCTGAAGAAGCACTGTTTTCATTCTGCTTAAAGTGTCTATTCGAATAGAAGTAATTTTCAAACTGGGCCATGCCCTTGCCTCCCTGTCTGGAAAGGAGCTGGGGAACAAAGAACGTCCACAGCACTTGACCTTCGCCGTTGTAGTTACTAGATAAGGAGTCCCGGGCATAAGACTACAACATCTGCGGTCTACAATAAGAATGTAACTCCCATTATAGAGTCTTTGAAAGAATGGTTCTATTTCAGTTGCAGGTGCGCCTTGCTGGTGACATGAAAGGTTGTATGAATTCCCTTCACAGGCTCCGTGCAAACTAATACCGTTACACAGAAGCGTGCCGCTTAGTGACATAGCACAATTGTTGCCACTAAGAAACACTTTCTGTCCTTTATTACTGACACATGCATGTGAATAGGGCAGGTTCCAAGTTGTTTTAAGGTACCCCTTTCCCAATTTCTCGTACATGCCAGCCTGTATATATTTTTGGCAGTATTGAAACCTGAAGGTTGAGATTGGAATATTTATGATTCCGTGGATTATCCATTCACTGACAGGTCGTTCTGACATTGTCATTGGTAATCTTTCTAGTTTTTCAATGCTCAAGATTGTATAATCAGCACCCTTTTGCGCCATACCGATTTGTCTATCAGTAAGGTTAAAGATTTGGAATAGTGACGTTGTGTTGATTAAACGCCAAGGCACATAGCCTGAACGCAGATTTTGTAACGTCCAGCCAAGCTGTACAATAGAACGCAATTGTGACTGACCATGTTGTAACAACAGTAAGTCTTGCGATAATATATCGATTGCTGAAGACACAATGCTGTCCAATGAAAAAATTCTGGAGGACAGAGTCATTAACCCATTGTCCACTACAGACAGTGATTTTTCCAAATTAATACGGTCAATTTCCCGTATTCTCTCTGCTGTTTCAATTTGAGTAACCTTCCAGGCCTCATTGTATGCTGCATATACAGAGGCTGCTATGAAACGCTTTTGACGCTGTTTGCGTGGTCCCAGTATGAAATCACGCAAGTCAGCACCATCAGTAAGTAAAGTTAGGTGTTGCTTAATTTCAGGCAGTGTGGAAGTTTGTAGCCATTGAAGGCATAATTTGCCCACACTGTAGGTTGTTATTATCCCTGGGTGATGTCTTTGGGGATATCTAGGGTCTGGCCTGGTCATTTTGAAACCCTGTATTTTGTTCAGGAATCTATCTTGACAGTGATTTGTATCTGTGGGCCAGATCAACCATTGTTTCCAATCAGGATGTGTTCTGTTTTGGTTAAGTATATGGTTTACGTCTATTTCTTCATCTGTATCAGAGTTATTGCTAAACATTGTTGGCTTTGGAATAGACGGGTTATTTAAATCTTTGATTTTGGCTAAGCCAAGACAGGTGGTTTGTTGAACAGTGTCATTTAAAAATATCATTTGTTCTGGGATCATGCAGGCTCTAAATAAGGCTTCTAAACCCTGTACTTGCCAATCTTTTGTACCCCAAACACTTTTCAAATCAACATTTTTGTCCCAATAATCAAATCCAAAAGTATTCATTTTTTCAAAGAATGAATCTGAATATATCAATTTTGTGTTGGTTATCATGGTTTTCATCCCTGTCTTGTTTGACAATTTATAATAAAATGTTTCAGCATTACTTGTGTTAAAACCTGAGAAATATGAATATTTGTCATAAACGGTTCTAGAGCTCCCTTTTGGAGGTGTAGCACAATGTTCCCATTGATTATAATTTAAAACATTTCTAGGTTGTGCAGATTTATGCAAGAAATGGTTACCATAATGGTTATAGCAATACATACTATCATAATTTGTAGAACCCTGCAAATAATCATGTTTTGTAAATTTAGCAGACATTACTAAGTCAGACATCATGTTGTTAATACTTTCGAAGTCCCAATCATCAGCAAATGAGTTTGGTTTTGCAAAGTCACTCAAGGAGATCTTGATTTGGTGTGGATATTTCAGGATTTCGACCGGACCATAAATTTCATAGTCAGTGTTGTTCCAGGCTACCCCACCAGGTATCGGATTGGCTGTGAAGTTGGCTGAAGAAAGTTCTGGAGAAAGTTCTCTTTTCTCGACGTGTGAAGATGTGTGTGGTTTGAGGATCAAGTTGATGTTCTGACTTGCTGTGTCCATTTTAGCATATTTTCCCTCAATGAAGCGTCCCAAAGTAAATACCATGATGAGCCAAAGTATGAGGATAAATGCACCAAAACCCACCCAAAATTCAATCCATGGAGAAATCAGATATGTTTCTTTCAGTTGTTTCAAAAGTTCCTTCGCTTTGTCTTTAAAGGATTTGGATGATGGCTGTGTCTTTGATTCACTGAAACCTTCAGAGGAATCATCGAAGTTGATGAAGTAACCAGATGCAGTTCTGTCAATTGTTCCAATTGGTTCAGGATTTTTGTTTCTTGCATTTTCACTTGGTACTTCAGTATAGATTGGTGTGTCTCTGCTAAATGTCTTTATTTGGGTTTTCAGAGGTCTGAGTTCTATTGCATTGTTGCATAGTCCTTGTTGTTCTTCTGTAGGCGTTTCGAATGTGATGAGCCTCTTTGTTAGGACCTCTGTACTGGTAGCAAACCTTGGTGTTCTGCTACTTATTGGGAGTCCACTTGGCCTACTGTTTGTTATCGGCCACATGTTGTGGTTTTACCAGGTCGATGGATACAACTCGGTTCTCCTTTTTTCCAGCAAGTGGCGGTAGTACAACTGATCTTGTCCCGTTGACAGACAAGACAGGAACTGCTTTTCTGTAAGAAGGCCCAAATTCCTTCTTTACCGCGATCTTCTCCCTGACTAGATCCCCGACTTTTGGAATCCAGACAGGTCTTGCTGGGACAGGTGGTGATTCTTCAGTGGTTGTTGGCTGTTGTTTCAACTGTATGTTGCTCAGGTCTTTTCTTGTTTTGTTTAAGTCCTGCAAAATAGCCAAACGGTCTTTGACATCAAAGGTTTTTTCTATTACCACTGAAGTCTGACTATCAAGGTCAGAGATCAACATCCTAGTTCCGAATAATAATTCGTACGGACTGAATCCCTTCAGAGAATTTCTTGGCAAGTTATTTAGACTACGTTGGACACTTATTAGATGTTTGACCCACCCAGCTCCCGAACCTAATATCCTTTCCATTATAGATTGCTTTCTGCCTTGGTTTTTTCTTTACACCATCCCGTACCCTCAGGAAGGAAGTGAGAAGATTCCCGCTGGGCTGTGCTCATTTGGCCATGTTTCCCCCCCAGGCTGGATTGCCTGAGTGAAAACAATGGTCGAACGTAGCATGCTCTTAGCGTATATGCCATTTAGACTCGCAAATCTTTGTATAACAGTCCGGACGTCAGCCGAGTGCTGTGGATCTACATTATAAGTGGAAACTAGCCTGTATATGTTAATCGCAAGCCATTCTTTTTACTGGTGATGTTATCTGCAGTCAGATTCCATCGTATTTTATTTTTTCTCTCCCCACTGCGATTTCTGTTGCAGTTTGGGCAGTTTTTTACAAACATGGTATGATGTAGGCTCATGCCTGGCCACCAGTACCGTGATTGTAAATCTTCCAGAGAATCTTTTAGTTTGAGGTGTCCAAGACCCTCACCCATATGTGCGTCTGCGATTAACAAGTTTCTCCTGTCCATGTTTGGAATCACTCTATCCCCCACTCCAGGGATTCGAGCAAAAGGAACGGAGTTTGCATCGATTATGTATGTGTAATTCAGTGGATAGTTGATCGGTAACGCTGAGCAGTCGCCTTTTGATGACGTTTTCACCGCCAGCAATGTTTCACCGTCAATGTATTTTAATGTACGCTTTTTTCGAACTACGGGAGCCGATTTAGTGGCTGCCGCTGCGGCTGTTTCAGCCAATGAATTCCCTACAACGTGAACGCCATCACGTTGATGACTCAGTGAGTGAGTCACGTGAGCCTTTGGTAGTTCTTTTTGTAAAAGAGCTATTTGTTCCCAGAGCAGTCTCTGCTTTATTGGTGCATCTGTGTCATCTTTGTAACCGTTCTGAATCCATGTCTGCAAATCGCTGTTATATGATTTGACGCAGTAATATGAATCTGACACTATAAGTGTCGGGAATTCGCGATCCGCATTATCTAGCGCCATTTTCAATGCGATTATTTCAGTTTGTTTTTCTGAATTAGTTTCTACTGAGTGTGATTTTGTTAATAGAGGTTTTAATTTACCTCCGCGCCACACTTCTTTTGTAATCTCACATGTGGGGTTGTATGCTTGTTCTCCCCAAACGGATGGTTGAGCATGTCCGTCTGTATAGATTACACAGGCGTAATGTCGTAGAGGCAGAATGTCGATTGGCAGAGGATACGTCTTTTCATATTTTAGATTTTTTAATTCTTCTAGTTCTGGATCAAAGTAGTAGTATACTTTGTCCGTTGTGATTGAATTCACCCATTGTATCCATTCCGGATTCAATGTTGTTGTTGGTAAATTACACGGTGTTGTTAGTGCCTCAAAGGCTGATTCTGCTGTTCTGACTGTGATATGTCTACCGTCAGCTATGTCTTTTTCTCTAGCTATTGCGGTTTGAACTGCACGAATGATTTTTTCTGTATTACTGAATTTCTGTTCAGCTTCTGTGTACATGTGTGATTTAAATGCAATTGGCACCTTTTCTCCCTCATTAGAGGTTAGGTATGTGAATCCGCATCTCCCTGGGATGACTCGGATCACAAGGTTGCGTGTGTTATCACGTGTTTCTAATTTTGTTTTAATTAGCATGTCTGTTTGTAAGGATCTCAAAATTTCTGTGTGTGTTTGAGTCCAACTGGATCTTTTAAAGTCTGGTTTAATTAGATCGTAAAGGGGTTTGACCCTTTCTGCGTAATTTGCAATGTATGTTCTTCAGAAATTTAGGAAGCCTAGAATTGACTGTAGGTTTTTTAGTGTTTTAGGAGCTTGGATTACGGCACATTTCTCTAGGAAATTGTCTGCCAGGCTTTTACCTTCACTTGATAACTCATATCCTAAGAATAGGACTTTTAGATGGGCAATTCTGGATTTTTTGAAGTTGAATTTGTAACCCTCTGCAGCGAACCCAAGTATTATGGTGTTCACCCTTTTCAAGTGAGTCTCCAAGTCATCATCTGTTAAGTAAATGTCATCGACATAAGATAATGCTTCATCATCATATAGTTGTAGTAATTCTGTTACTCTCGCTGAGAATACCCCCGGGCTGTTCTTGTACCCCTGGGCTAACCGACAGAATTGTTTTTGAGTGCCATTTACTGAGAATGCAGTTAAATATCTGCTTTCTGGTGCTATGTTTTGACAAAAGAATCCATTGGAGATGTCCAAGGTTGTTTTGTATTTTTTGCGCACTATGTTATTCATTAGTGCAGCACTGTGTGAGTTTTGCACTGCAAAGGTTTTGCAACATGTGTTAAGGTGTCGGTAATCCAAAACTAGACGATATGAATTGTCTGGTTTGGAGACCGGAAACAAAGGATTGTTCATTTGTGAGGTGCAAGTTTCAATCACCCCCTGGTATTCTAGCTGATCTAGTATTTCATTTACTTGTTTTTTAGCTTCTTGCTTAATTGGGTACTGCCTTTGTGCAGTAGGTTGTGATTTTAACTGGATTTTGTGAGGAGGAGAATCCTCATCCCATCCTACATGATTTTTATATAAAGCAGGTGCTAAGGCCACTGCCCACTTTCTAGCAAGTGTATATTTTTTATGAATCGGGATATGATTCGAGAAGGCAGGCATAATTATTTCTTCGCCATGAGGGCACTCCCTGACAAACTCTGGTGGCCAGTCTTTTTCAGCTAGAAGGATGTCATAGCCTTTGGAGAGGTTATCCCAAAATAGTCCCCTTATTTTCCTAGTCTTATCTCCCTCTATACGTAATGTTATCTCGTATATCTTGTGGGGCTTGCTAACTCTGGTGTCTGCAGTTTCCACTTGAAGGTATTCATTCGTGTCCACTGTCTCCAGATGATTCATAAGGACTTTGCGAGCTATGCTCACCTCTGCTGCGCTGTCTAGCATTGTCTGAGCCCACTCTCCGTTTTTCAGTTGTGTCCTCAGTATTCTCGGCATTGTTAACTACCTTGATACTGGCTACCTTCTTTTTTGGAAATTGTAATTTCTTTTTTAGCTGAGCAGGTTCCTTGTCTTTGGACTTGGCGTGCTCTTCTGATCGTCCTCCTCTTTCCGATTTCTGCGAGGAATTCTGAAAAGATTGAGAGGGACGTGTATCAATGTCTTGATATCTATCAGGTTTTTTAATATTATCCCTATTTCTAAGGTTATATCTATTCCCAGAGGGGTCACTCTGCGGTGACCTCTGTCTTTGGTTCGGAGATTTCTCTCTTCGCCTAGGAGACCTCCCTCGGGACTGGAATTTCTTTTCTTTAGGATTGGATTGTTTGTTTCCATCCCAGTTCTTTTTTGGTGAATTATTATTATTAAAAAATATTTTTTCTGGACTTGTAGTCAGTTGCGGTTTTACTGGTATTCCACCTAGACTATCTCTGCCTAGTTCTTCATAGGATTTTTCTATGATTCTGGCAATTTCAGCTGGTTGGTCTGCTATATCTGTCTCTTTTAACCTCTGGCGGATCGCCACGTTTGCTGCTTCACCTTTTATGTTGGCTAGTAATATAGCCGAGACCTGCTTGAAGTCTTTTAGTA
Source organism: Lissotriton helveticus (assembly GCF_964261635.1). NCBI lineage: Eukaryota > Metazoa > Chordata > Amphibia > Caudata > Salamandridae > Lissotriton > Lissotriton helveticus. Next base: position 590,550,228 of record NC_136072.1, read on the forward strand.
ATTTCATACCAAGAGTTAAAGCAGGTTCTGGACCGTATTCATCTTGAATTTGTTTTAGCACATCTGGTATTACCGAAATGGATGGAACACCGTGCGTTTTTGTGTAGATAGAAGCAAAGACTGTTCCCCAAGTGTCACAGTCCTCAATGTGTGGTGCGATTCCCATTGGGAGACATATAGTCAGAATCCTGTGTTTTTCCAGCAGGGTGGTGTCAGGAAACACCGCCTCTATTTGGGTGATTTTCTGTGCCAACCAGAATGGTATTTGTTCCCGTTTAGCTGGAACTTTACCTAGGCAGGATTGGATGTTCTGTGGTGTAATTTTATTTGTGTTCCCCTGGTGAGGGGTCAGCTGTGGAAGTTTAATCGCTGGCTGAATTGTTGAAGTCCGCATTACATACTGAACTAATTGTCTGTGAATTTTTAGTAATTGTTTTAGCTGTATTAACAGCTGTGGTGCAGGCATCTCGTCGATGTCTGGATGTGGTGTGTATCCGGCTAAGACCGGCCACGTTGCTCCTGGTCTTCCTAAAGGACCGAGCCTTGTAATGTGATTATTGTGTTTTAGGGCGCCATCAAATAAGAGCAAATGCTCTTGGAATTTGAGTGGTACTTCCACCTCCTCGAAAGGAGTGTATGTTTCAGGAGGTTCCTCTACTTTGTAATAGTGGAAGTACTTTGTTGCAGCATTTGCTGCTGGAAAATGTATCCATGTATAATATACCTCTGTCTGCCGATATTCGTGTGCCTCAATTACGAATATGACTGTACCACCTCTAGGTGTCAGTCCATTTTCTATAAGTTTTAAGGTTATAGATCTCCTTTTAATGACCGGAATGAGTGTTATATTCGGGTCTGCTGCTTGCATGGTAGCATCAGCATCTGCGAGTTCAGTTGCTAATCTAACTGCCTCTCTTTCTTCATCACTGTCTCCCATTTTACAGACAGGATGGTATTATGTTTATTTGCAGATCAGGTTTCTTTATGGAAACAGAGATTAGATGCACAATATTTTGGAACTGTTTATCCTTCAACGTTGACTTAACCAAGAACCATACATAGGAGTTCCCTCCTGCCAGGTTTTGGAGGATATAACCTTTCACCCACTCCAGACGTCTTTGGAGTATTTGGGAAAAGGGGTCTGAGTGAGAAAGCACGACTGAGTTACTCTAAATGTCTTACGTTAGTTTTATCGCCCTTTCCAAATGCATTGGGCGCCATGTAGTGTAGTTCCTATCTTCCCAATAGGCTCTGCGCATTGGAATAGTACCTACAGCAGTAAAGGCCTAGACCAGACGTTAACTAGGTCTACTACTGTCGATACTAGACTTAATTTTTGGGTTTGCCAGCTAAGCTCAGAGTTCGCTAGAAACTTTCTCGAATGTTCAGGAAAGAATTACCTCCCCTGATTAGACAAGAAGGGATTTAGTTTCTGACAACCATAGAACATGACAACTTTGCTCTCCCCTAATCAAGAGTCAATCTCAAGAGTCGTGTGAGCACAAGGCAATTATTTTACTCAGTCAGTACGTGCATTCTTAGTCTCATCAGAATGTAGAGAAAAGGAAGAGACGGGCGTATTCAATAAAAAGGTGTTATTTATTGATCAGTCTCTTTTCTCGTACAAGAGAAATGGATCGATATTATTGCAATACTTATAGTTAAGTAAAGTGCATACATTAAAAGCAATAGTATAAAATAATACTGTAAAAACATTGATATGGTTTCTGAGCCATATGATGTTTAAAATGATTAAAATATATTTACATACACATATACATTTGACTAAACGTACTCAACTGGTGTTTCTAAATACGCCTACCCCGTGTACCTGACCGAAGTCTAATGCGTTGGCGGGAATAGAAAGTTACAGTTTAAGTTAAGTTTGTTTTTGCCAAGTGAATAACTAAAGAATTCTCTGTGAGGGGTTATTCAGTTCTGTACCTGGAATTTAGGATGAATGAGGAATGGTATCTCTTTCTCTGCTCTCGATATTCCAGGCTGCCTGCGAGGGCTGCCCAGAAGCGCCGGTGCTGGGTCTCTCGGCTTGAGATAGCAGCGCGTCTCTCAGCGCGTCAGGAAGGCGGGGCTGCTGCCAGCGGGGTCTGCTTCTGCTCTCGGCTTCGGCAAGTATGGCTGCTCCGTCTTGTCACCACGCGTGTGTTTGCATAGGGCAAGGTCGGCAATATTTATACCTTAAAGATGCCGAGATTGACGTAAGGATGGACATAGGTACGTCAATAAAGATGTCATACGACTTGCTCGTTAGCACATTCTTTTGCAAAAGTTCTCTGTGAAATCAAAACAATGGCCGCACGGATTATCCAGGTTGTCATAGGTTTGATTTGTTATGAGAACGTCGTATGCCTTATCAGGGGCTGGAGGAATGTCGCTTGTCTAATTAGATCTCAAGCGTTATGACCTAATCAGATAACACGTTCCTGTGCCGTAGTGTGACTGCGTCAGATAACGGTATCTGCATCATGGGGGCTGTTCTTGCCTCATGGGCTGACTGTTAGTTAACTAGCTAGTTAGTTTAACCAGAATAGGGTCAGGAATAGGGGGATCGATTCAGAACCTATAGAAATACACGACAAGGCAGGACAAAAGGCAAGAGCCTTTGCGATTATCTTTGAGTGTCCGCCAGGTGTATTTGAAAATCACGGACTGGTTACTTGTATTGTTTATGAAATGTTCTATGTATTGTACTGTGAATTTTGTTTTAATTTTGTGGTGTTACATTACTAGATACTGTTTTGTATGTTTAAATATTTCTTTGAAAAATATGTGTGGCCCGACAAAATGACATGAGCATAATGATCTAATCTTGTTTGAAGAAAGTACAAAAAGAAGTTAAATAAAAACACACGGGCGTTAGAACAAAGCACTAAAGTCTTGTTTAATTAATTTAAAAAACGACCTATCTGGACACTCTGTAAGTACAATAAAAGAAAGGTCTAGTCCAGATAGTGCAGAGACCCAAGCCTTCCGTGTTCACAATGATTTTGCCCCTGGCAGCTGTTTGTCCCTCACCACGAGGATCACCTTTGTGCACCCAGTGTGGCCGACCTATCCATTCTGCACCTGTGCCCCCTTGCTTTAAAGACCTGTGCAACCCAAGCCCCTGTTTGGGATCTCCTGGACTTGTTCCCAAGTCCCGCTGTGCAGCCTGTTTCCATGTGCCCCCCGCCCTTCCCTGTAGTGCTCACAGCTACCACTCTCCCCCAGATCCTGGCTAAACACGGACAGTTCCAGAAGAACTGCTGGTAGTACTTTGGACCTTGGCCCCCTCTAGTCCGAAACCCAGAAGGTGAACCCCTGAAACTAACTGTACTTAACCTTTATGCATACATGTCTTTTCTCTCCATACATTGCATTGTGTGTACAGGCACACAACTTTGAAGAGTTTATTTACCTGTAAAATAACAATGCTTACTTTTGAACTGAGTTCTTAGTTTTACTAAAGATATAGAAAGAAGAGTTTTTCTAATTTGGACGTGGAAAGATCCCAAGCCTAGAGGACCTCAGATAAACATGAGAGGACCCTTCGCCAGAATCTAGCTAGCGTAGCGCAAGACCAAACTGTGTGAAAGAATGAGCCATCTGCAGCGTTACAGTTAAGGCAGTTGGTGGATGGCACCAGGCCAAACCGCTATAGTCTATATCGTGTGTAGTATGCCCGATCTAGGTACTTAAATTGGATGAGACGTATGCCAGAGTAAATGGCTGCACTGCGAGGGGACTCCAGGGCCTCAGTCCAGTCATCGTCTTCAGTTGGACCAATTTCTGTGTGCCATGTCTCCCTGAGGATGGTGATTGAGGTATGACTGTTTGTGATGAGGGTTTGACAAATTGTGTTGATTTTGTGGTCACCCATGAACAGTTTGACTTCCAAGGGGTTGACTTTTGCGAGTATCTCTAGGTCTTTGATGTGTGGAACCAGGGCATGTCTGAATCGCAGGTACTTATACAATTGTTGCAGTTTTCTGGAAGGATGTAAGTTTCTTCCCTGTATAACAGTCCCCAATATAGATATACCAATGTCATCCCAGTTTCTGAACACAGGCAATGTGGCTTCTGAGGAAGAAGGTTGTTGCACTATATCAGGGTTTCCTGCATTAGTCTACCCAACCACCACATTTGTTGCAGTGATTGCTTCCAAACCCTGAAGAGTACTCCTGTTGCAGATGGTAATGCCTGGACCTTTGATTCATTATAGAGGTATGTGGATAGAGGAGTCCCCCATTATCAGGCGTTCAACCGCATATGCTGGATCGTCTTCGGCACTTTACCACCACTCATTTAGTATTTGCAGGTGCGCTGCCGTGTGATAAGGCTGTATTTCTGCCGCTGCAATCCATCTGTTGCGGTTGTAAGTTCCCTCGCCCATGGTCCCACTACCTGCATGCCCAGCAATGACCAGAATGACCAGAAGACTGATTTATTAGTATTCATATGGATCCCAGATGTCTCTTCGAACACCTTCATTATGCGGAGGAGCCAGGGGGGCTTAAATGTGCGGGTCGGTTATGAAGAATAAAACATCATCTGCATATAGCACAATCCTCTCCGATACTCTAAGTGAATATTCAAAACCCCGCTGCTCGGCGTCCATCCTCACCCATGCCACCAATGGCTCCATTGCTAATACGAAAAGATACGGCGATTGAGGGCAGCCTTAGCCGGTGCCTCCATGGATAGGAAAACGAGGAGGGACCAAGCTAGCTTCTTGCATTGCAGCTGTAAGATCTGTATATAATAGGCTAATGTAAGTTAAGACCCTCTGCCTAAAATTAAGCCCTTGCAGGAGAGTGAAAATATATGTCCAGCTGACGGAGTCAAAGGACCTGTCTATATTGGCCAGGAGTAAGGCAGCCGGGGCTCCCAGGTGGTCGCAGCAGCTATAGCACTGAGGGCACGTCTGATATTGTGGTATGTAGCGCACTGTGGTATGAAGCCAGCTTGGTCCGCGTGGACTAGGTCCGTTATGTAATGCATAAGCCTATTGGTTAACGTTTTGGCAAGCAATTTGGCCTCTAGGTTTAGAAGGGAGATTGGGCGGTGAGTGGAGTTCTGCAGTCTGTAACACTTCCAAATAGGGGGCTCCCAATTGTGGCAGGTACATTTTAAAGAATTCACATGGGAAGCTTTTACGGCAAGAGCCTTTACCCGGGCGCAGCTCGGCCACGGACACTGCGAGTTCTTCCTTTGTGAGTGGAGCATCAAACTGTGCTCTAGTGGTGTCTCTGAGGGCCCTGGGGGGAAGGTCGTCAATACATTTTTGAATTGTGGCTGCTGGCAGACTATCTTGCTCTGTATATAGCTGTCTGCAGTAGTCCGCTAAACTGCCTGCAATTAATGAGGGTTCTATGAGGAAATCCCCGTCAGGTCCTCTGACACTGGGTTTGTGGGTTGGCCGTGTGGCTTCTTGACATAACCTATGCCGTAGTTTACTGGATTTGCCAAGCCATTGTTGGATGTGGCTTCTGGTTGCGAGCCAAATCGTCTTTGCCTCTTCCATTAACTCTCCATTGTATATTTGTTGTGTTTGAACCATTTGTTGACGTGCCGATGCCCATCCTGCCCTTGCCCCCGCTGCTCCAGGGGTAGGAGTTTCTCACAATGTTAACGTTTGTATGTGCATAGGGGGATATCGACTCAGTAGTTTCATGGCCTCCCTGAGGATCTCCGCCGAGTCACTGTCCCAGTGTTTGAGGCAATGTATTCTGTTAGGGCTCGATGTATGTGTGCTCGATAGTGCTGATCATGTAGGTGACATGATGACATGCGCCAGCAAGCAGGGGGCGACTCGGATCTATCCAAATGCTAAGTAATATTGGAGCATGGTTTGAGAGGCCCCTAGGGAGGATCTTCGCACCAGAAACTCTGTGTATAGCTGGCGGGAACTAATAGGTAGTCAATGCGGGAGAATGACTGATGAGCCTGCGAATAGTATGTGTAACCCGTTCAGTTGGATGAAGCATGCACCATATATCTGTCCATCCTGTGCCTTTAGATAGGAGCGGTAAGTGTTGTTCCCTTGTGTTCCCTGGTCCCCCAGGGGGTCGCCATCTGTCTTGTTGTGGGTGCATTACATCATTCCAGTCCCCCTCTTGGCCATTAGTCCTTCAGGTATATCTAGCTAGATGGTCATTAGTCGTTCAGTGAGGGGCTGGACGAGGGGTGGGTGTGCATACACACTGCCCAGAACCACCACCTCTCCATATATGGTGCCCGCTACAATAACATAGCTGCCATATGCATCTATTCAGGAGTGTGTACATTGGAATGGGATTCTGCAGTGTATCAAGAGCGCTGTGCCTCTGGAGCCTCTACTGAATCCGAAGTGATATACAAGATCATAGCTAAATCTGGACAGACATGGTGTCTTAGTGCCCATAAGATGTGTTTTTGTAGCATGAGGACATCTGCACCTAGGCGCTTGGCCTATCGGAGCACTGCTCCTCGTTTCACTTTATCTAGAATGCTTCTGACATTCCAGCTGATGATTTGGAGCTTGCCCTGTGAGATACTAGTAAAACAGTCTATTACCAGGGTACGATGTGCGTGTTGGGATGTTGCAAGTGTTGTGTGATTGCCCAGAAGAGAGCAATAGTGATGGTTGTGTGGCACATAGCATGCAAAACAAGTAAACATTTCCCATCCCCCCACCCCAATACCTCAGGAACGTTGAAGTACCTATTGCGGAGGGAGAGTCAAGCCTACCCCAATGGGGATTGGTGACTGTGCCCCTCCAATGGTTCCTCAAAAGCCTACCTGCGACCATAATGTTTCTCCTGGTGTTTAGATGATGTCTTAATTAGGAGCATAGCCCTAACATAGATACCCATTCATACACTGTTAAGAGATAGATAAAAAGGATATCAAGTTCCATCGCCTATAGAGCCATAGCAGCGTGTCAGAGGTTAATGATTATTTCAGATCTCATAGTAAGGTATTAATCGATCTTTGCTGTGTGTCCGTGAATGCCACGAGGATCCTGACCTGTGGCGCTGCTTTCCTTGATGTTTGAATAGTCGGCGTATGGTGACGCCAGTGGAGGAGTCTGACTCAAGTGGTGGCAGGGTGTGGGACTTCACATGTATCAGTTTGTCAGTCCATGCGAATACCTCCTTGGGAGTATCGAAGAAAATGGTGTTAAATTTATAGACTACTCCTAGTTGAGCCAGAAAGAGCAGGGCATATGCAATCTTGAGGCTGCGGAGGTAGCCTTCTGCTCCATAAATGGTTATGGTTTCTGCTGGACTAGTTTATTATAGTCGGGGAAAAATAATTATATGCTGTGATTCTAACATGGGAGAGCTGTAGCCTGGCTTGTCGTCAAATATTATCTCTGTCATGGAAGTTAAGTATTCTAGCAATTATTGGTTATGGCTTGGCGCCAGGTGGGGACGTCCTAAAAATGGCCTTGTATGTGCTCTCAATGATGAAACAGGGGACGAGAGAGTCCGCCGGCAGCCATCCTCAGCCAGGTAGTCAGGAACTTCCCAACGTCCTCCGTCTCCTCGCAGCCCTCGGCAAAGCCCCCAAAATGAAGGTTGTTGCAGCGTGCTCTTCCTCTGCATCTTCTACTCGTGTTGCAAGGTCTTTCGTCAGGTTCTCGAGGGTAGTCACTTTTTTTTTTTTAAGACTGGTCACTGTGTCTTTAATGCCAGAGTCTCTCATGTATTTCTATTTCAGTGAGTCTTTTCACTGCGTTTTTTAGGTCCTGTCATAGGAGCAGGACGTCTGAACCGACTGCGCCAATCTTGACGTCAAGCATATCTCTGGATTGTGTGATGGCAGCCAGTAAGGTTGCGTTATAAGGTGCGGTGGTAGGTATGTTTCATGTATCTGCAGCAGAGGCTCCCCCCAGGTCCATATAGCGATCTATGACGCTCTGCTTTGAGGCTCCGCTGGCTGGTTTGTCCTGAGTCTTTCTGGATGTGCCCGTGAGCCCCTGTCCATATCCTGTGCGGCAGGGGAAAAATAAATGTCTTGGTGGCAGGCCCATGCGCTGGCTAGGGAATAGACTCTCGACCGTGTGTAGCATCGATGTCTGTTAAGGCCCCAATTACCTTACAAGGGTCAACCACCATCATCTTCAGTAGAAAGTGAGGTCAGATGGGGGAACCCGCCGCCCACAAGCCGCATCAGGACCAGGCCTAACCACCTCCGCAGGCGAGGGTACCCCCACTCCCTCTAGTGGGCACCTCACCTGTAGGTAAGTGTCGATGTGGTCTTCAGTAGCCTATTCTCGCCAGGTACTCTCAGCCACCCGGTGGCGTACCTATGCAGGAGTTTGGGGCCTGCCACCAAACCGCGGGCCCGAAGGCTTCGCAATAGGGTTTGCAGGTGCAGCTTTTTCCTCTCCTGCTATTATGTAGTCGATATTCACCTGTGTTGAGTAGCAACAGACCCTACGGATGAAACCCAGGGCATCGATGGCCAAATTAGTGACCGATCGGTCCCACCTCTAGTTGTGTAGGCCCGCGGCTGTCTTTCTCAATATGCTGTGTGTGCTCCAGAGAGCCGGGTCTTCAGACAGCCTCCGCGTCCCTTCAGCTGTCAGCCCCTCACCACTGCAGCCTGGGGTGGTCAACAAACTCAGAGGCAGCAGCCCTCTTCTGCGGCTCAATACAATCAATCCTGAGCCAGGAGAGGGCGAATTGTATCAGGGAGAGCCAGAGGCATATTGTCCCCCCTGGCTACACAGGAATGTATTGTTTAAATTTGGAAACACGCGCAAGCAGGCTAGGCAACTCCCGCAGCCACACGCGGATCCCTCAGTCCTGAGGCCAGTCCTCAGACTTCGGGAATGTATCTGGTGCTGATGTGCACTGTGCGTCGTCCGCATCCGGCCCCACACACTTCAGTCGTAACGGCTAGAGGCAGCCGCCAAGCCTCCAGGTCAAGACCCGCAGATCCACCCCCTCCGCGGGCCCAAACAACCGATCCCACGGCACTGCCCAGCGGCCACAAAGCCCAATCAGAGGGAAACAGCAGAGCACTTCCAAGAGGAGGCTGCGGAGGCTGAGAGGTGCCACCACAGGGCCACGCCACAAGCCTGCTCTTCCTGATCTCGGCTCTGACCCAAAAACCGTAGGTGGCGTTTGTACCCGTTACCGCCAACATCCTCTGAGATGTGCAATAATGCAAGCCGTGGTGTACTATGGATGGTCCACCCCAGTATTTCATCTAGGCACCGAAACTCTTCCTTCCAGAACCTATCAAGGACTGGACAAGTCCATATCGTGTGCAGGAAAGTGGCTTCTTCTGCCCCACAGAGTAGGCACGCTGGGGAAGCGATAGGCCCTGCTCTAAAAGCCTCAGGCGTGTGTAATATGCTCTATGTAGGTATTTCAGCTGTATCAGGTGCAAGCGCGAGGAGACTGCGGATCCCTTGGAGGACTCTAGAGCCTCTCTCCAGTCATAGTTGTCGATAGGACCTATATGAGATTGCCAGGATTCTGTGAGAAATTCCTGTGTGGATGCGCTGTGAGTGACAAGTGTTTGATATATTTTGGAGATTTTATGATCCACTAGATCTCCCATGAGGAGTTTCCCCTCCAATTGGCTAAATTCAGGGAGGGCCGTGAGGTTTTTAAGATGGTAAGTGAAGGTGTGACGGAACTGTAGGTATTTGTAAAATTGAGTGCGCTGCATAGAGTAGTCTTCTTGTAGGCCTGAAAAGGATTTGATGGTGATGCCTTGGTTAAGTTGATCTGCCTGAACCATATCTGCGGAATGAGGTGGGGTGATTTTGTAGTTTATACAGGAGCTGAGGAAGAGATATCATCTTATAAATTGCCGACCAGCCGTACAAGGATAGGGGCAAACCCGCCCATGACTTCAGCTCCGTTTTGACCTTTGCGAGAACCGTGTCTATATTGCGTGCCTTGGAGACCTCCTGTCTATCCGTTATGAAGACTGTGAGAAGTTGGCCTGGTATATGATGTTCACTATTCTAGTGAGCACCTTGCACCAGTCCAAACAACCCTTATGGTGATGGTTGTAAAGTCAACCTTATAGACCAGCTATCCTAGAGGTAGCGTGGACAGAACAGTGTTAGGCTAAAAGACTCTTGAGGGCGTGTAAAGCCAGCTGTTTTACCATATGTAACCCCTTGAATACCAAGTAAAAGGACACCACACAGGATATATATAAAATATATATGTATTTATTTACTAACACACTCCTCTGAACTCTTTATGAGATCAGAGGCAAAAGCACATAACAAGTTACACTTAGAGATACTTTAAATAGCACAATTTACAGTTAGGCCCTAGGGGCGCGTAAAACTATATACTAAGTAAGTGGTATCAGAACCACAACTCGGGAAAAGGAAAGGCCTAGGGCCTAGAGGATCGCTGGGGCTACACTATCGGACCCTTAGGTTAGGAGTAGGAGGCCCACAGGCGGCACGTGCAGAGTCAGTACTCTCACGCGAGAGTCAATAGAAAGTCAATGGGAACTTAAAAAGGTAAGTAATGGAGATTTAGGACACTTCCGGTCTAACTAGGATTACACAACTAGCAAAACTGGACACTAGGATAGTCAATCCCTACAGGAGCACCGAAGTACTCGCGTTACCTCACCCACGGGCTGCGGGTGCATAGGTGTCAAGGTGTGTCGGGTTTTCTCGTCGTTTCCTATGGAGCCTTGGAAGAAGATGCTGCAGGCTACCAGGAGGAAGATGTCCGGGTGGATCCAAAGGTGGATCGAGGATGAAGAAGACCTGAAAGCAGAGGGCACAGAGTCTAGGTCACTAGCCAGTGACCGGGTGGAACCAGGAAGGAACCAGATGTCGTCGAGGAGCAATCAGGTGCGGATGTGAAGCTTGTCGTTGCAGCCACGCGGACCAGGAGGCGTCGAGGACGACCAGGTGCTGGAGAGGAGCTGTCCCACGAAGGTTCTCGCAGATGGAGGGGTCGACTTCAGGATTGGAGCCAACAAGCCTAAGCAAAGGCAACCCACGCAGGATACACGAAAGGCTTCGGGTGCAGACCAGGAGGGTCTGAGGTACTTCACCTTTTTAGGGAAGCAAGGGCAGTCTGGAGCAACCAGACCAGCGATGGATTTTCAAAGGATCGTCGTCACAGGGATATTAGCCAACTGGCCAGCAACCGGGACAACGCGTCGAGCAGAACACAAGAAGAAGGGCCCCACGCAGATCTCGTGGAGTGTGGAGGGCTGGTCTTCGGTGCAGGTGGAGCTCGGTGTTGGGGTGTCTCAGTCCCCAGGGCACAGCTTCGAGGAGGCCTCAGGAGCTGCGCTGTTAGCAAGTTGAAGACTTTCCAAGTTGCCTGCTTCCACGGATTCCGACGCCTTCCACGGAGCTCAGCTGTGCTGGAGTCGTGCAGTGGGGTCAGAGGAGTCCTGGAGTCGAGGTCTTGTCAGGCTCTGTGCTCGGGTTCCGGTGGGAACGGGGACAAAGCAAGCCTTCGAGTTGCTGGATGGTGCCTGGTTGCCCAGGGTGGTCAATCCGTGGCCACAAGGGAGATTCTTCAGTCTTCAGCTTACGTTGAATGTCGAAGGGTCCAGAGTTTTGTCTTCAGTTCGATTCCAGGATTAATCTAAAGTCCTACTTTTATACAACTAAAAGGGGCTGGTTTGGTTTCTAGGTCCCTCTTATGGGTGGGACCAGGAAGGGGGGTGGTTACACCCCCTTTCCTTTGTCCAGTTTCACGCCAGAGCTGGGGCTGGAGTGCCCCAGCACCGGTTTGAACTGGCCTATGTATGGGACACCTTGTGTGCCCCAGGCAGTGTCTAGTTTCATTCAGCCCTCCCTGCCCCAATCCACTATCTCCTGTCTGGGGTGGTGCTTCCCCTGCCGGAGTTTCGTCCAGCAGCAGGAGGCCAGACTTGTGTCTGTGGCAGCAGCATCCATTTTGTGATGCTGAGGCTCTGGTTAACTTTAACCGGGATTAATGGAAGTAACATGTCTTCTCCCTCTAGAAGGGTGGAATGCTACCCCCGTCGCCAGAATTGGCGAGGGGTTAGTATTCCAAAGCGTATGACACCTTACACGACATGTTTAGAGAAAGCTAAACCAAAGTTAGCATTCAACCGCGAGGATTATAATGCACTTAAGAGTATATGGTATAGCGTTATCATGGAACAGCTATTAGGACTTGGTTCTGCTAGCTGCAGACGGGATCAGCTCATGCCAGAGCACCATCTCACATAATTCCAAGCACTCTGCCTTCAGGATTGATAAGGCCTGCCATAGGAGTGACTTATAGGTTACTGTGTGTCTATATATAAGGTAGGTATAGGGACACTATACCTAAGCAAGGGGTGATTACACGACTTTGCCCCAGCTGAGTGATCAGCCAGTTGTGTCAATTTAGGTGGCCAGCCAGGGGTGGCATTATATATGCTGCAGCCCCTGGTAGGCCTTGGATGCACCTATGCCCTGGGTACCTATGGTACACTATACAGGGGCTCATAAGGTGACCCAATATCCAATTGGAGATGTACCTAGGGTACATGGAGTCCATTTTACAGTGAGAGCAGATAGCCTGGCGCCCTGATTAGCAGGATCCTAGGCCAAGTAAGTCGAAAACCAGCTAAACACAAGGCAAAAAATCTGGGGTAACCATAGTCAGGTATCCACCTTCCTACAAAGACACCCAGATATTTCATGCCAACCTGAGTCATTGAGAGATCCGCAGCCCATCTATAATCGCCGTAGGACCCGCATAGAGGCCATAGTGTGGATGTATTCAAATTCATGAAGAGACCCGAGGTCTCGCCAAATATCCGCACAATTTGAAGGATTCAGAGGCCGGATATGTGGTGGTTTGTCATAAAGAAAAGAATGGCATCTATATATAGGGCTATAGGGCTATTCGATCTGAAGCTTCGGCAGACCATTTGAAGCCCTTAATCAGGGCTTCCAGATGGACCCATGCCGCCAATGGCTCGATGGCTTAGGCGAACAGTAGTGGGGAAAGTGGGCATCCCAATTGGGGAGGGCGGAGATACCTTACCAGTTATATGCACTGAAGCAGTCAGCCCATGATATAACATGCGTGTGCATGATATGAATTTGGGGCTGAAATTTAGACGCTGTAGGAGGATAAAGAGATAAGTCCAACTGACAGTGTCAAACGCTTGGTCGATGTTGGCCAGTCGAAGGGTCGCAGGGCGGTGAAGGCCATTTACAGCGGCACACCGAGGCATAAATCCCGCCTGGTCAGGGTGAATCCAGACGGGGAGATGGGCCAGGAGTCTAGTTGCAAGCGCTTTGGTGAGGAACTTGGCCAGTAAGAGGCATGGAGCTCCGGAGGACAACACGGTTTCTGAAACACCACAATTGCTGCGTATCGCCAGTCGGGTGCATGTATGTAGTCTGGGCATCTTCTTGTACGCCCGCCAGATGATGAGTGCCTAACAGGGCCATATAGGCTTTGTGAAATTCACTGGGGAGACCATTGGGGCCTGGCGCCTACCCAATACGCAGTTCAGCCAAAGCATTGGTCAGTTCATCTAGTGTCGGGGGCTAGAGGGACCCCGGAGCCTTGGGCCCTTGGAGGAATATCGTCAAAGAACTGCTCAATCTCGGAGACATCAAGGACATTATGAGCTGTGTATAGGGAATGGTAATAGGCCACAAAACTGTCAGCGAGCATCACTGGGTCTGTCACTAGCACATTGTCAGAGTCACAAAGTCCTGGAAGTGGAGTGTGTGCTTGCGCCTGTTGGCATAGTCTATAGAGAAGTCCCCGGACTTCTCGCCCCATTGATCAATTTTACTCTGCGTAGCTCCCCACACCTCATCCATCAGCTCGCTATGATATTGTTGCCGGAATAGGAGCAGCTGCCGATGGGTCGCCACTCCATCTTCGTCTCGAACCTGACACTCTAGTGTCATGATTTGAGGCTCCGGCTGGATGAGCGCTTGTCTCCGCAGCTTGAACTCCGATGCACCGAAACTGAAGTCCACAGCAGCGTGGGTTTCATAGCCTCCCACAGGATACAGGCCAAGGACGCAGTCTCTTCATTATGTGATATGTACTCTGCAAGCGCTTTGTGAATGTGTGTGCGGTACGCCGGGCTCTGCAAGTGCCATACCGAGAGCCGCCATCTGAAAGGAGGTCGGCTCGGGCCTATCAAAAGGTGAATGGCCATCGGAGAATAGTCTAAAAGGCCCCTGGGAAGGATTGTTGCCGCCAGTACTCTGTGAGCATATGCGCGAGGAATGAATATGTAACCTATCCTGGACTATGAGGTGTGAGTATGGGATAAAAAGGTGTAAATGGTATCCGTGGGGTTATGTGCCCTTTACGTCAGTTTACTTTTAAAGAAAATGTTGAATAGCTTTGGGGCATTTTCAATGCTTCATTAATCTTTTGCAGTCTTGATCACCAGCATTGTCGATGCTTATCTTGGAAAATCAACTCCAAGATTAAGTTTTGAACTTGATAAGGAACACTGTTCTCAGTTACCTTTTTACAGGCCTTATGCAGCCACTATAGACTAAAAAATCTGCCAAAAAAATCTCAGATTTTATAGGGGATAAGCCGCTCCTCCTATCCTTGGTGCCTGGTCGTTGGATCCCTGCATGGGCATGGCTCTTGTGGCCATCTCCAAGCGAGGAGTCACAAGGCAAAGGTACCATTGGAAAGGGGAGATTGACCACTCGACTTGCTGCCGACCGAGATATTTAATTTATCATGGATTTTTCATTTTTGGATTGTTTTTTTTAATCTGCCATTGAGACCTTGAATTTGGTCTCACTTTTCGAGAGGCTCGTTGTTCAGAAGGCTTTTTGCCTCTCTCAATATACTGATCTCCCTATTGAGACTGAGCCATATTCTCGATTTCCCATTGTTTGGAGCAATTTGTGAGGTTTTGCATTTTGTTTGCGCAATCCTATTTGCCCATACTGGCCCGGTCGTGACATGTGATGCTACGTCTCTGACCGCAAATACCTTTGATATAGATACTAATACCTTCCTTAAAGGCTTTATATGCAACTAGATCAGTTCCCAAATATAGTTGCGAGCTCAGTAAAGATTTATCTTGTCTGCCTACTCACGTCAGATGGTTGATGCCACTGAATACTGACAGCGCCATCATGGAGGTTTTGTTCCTCCATACTTTTGGAGTGGCTGTACCGAAACGCGCGTCGGCGCCTCTCACTGTTAATTTCATTGAACAATTATCTGTATAAATGAAACAATTATACACTCAGTTGAAATATTTTAACCTTAATATGTAAAAAAAGGGGGAAAAAAATCCCATACAATTGTGTGTTTTAATCATGTTCTTTTTTTAATATGTATTCTTGATCTAAAGTATGTCTGAGTGTGAGTGTATTGTTGGATTTCTGTTATTGTAAAATCCATGTATAGTTTTTCATGTAGGTTCGTTCTTTGTTTAATTTGCCTTCATTGTGGAACTTACGTAAAAAATTGCTGTACATAATGTAAATATAAATATTATTAGCTGTATTTGTACACTACAAGGAATATTTGTTACTGATGGTGTATAAAATACTTCGCTTCACCGTTGTTTTTCGGATGCGTCCCACCCAGCCTCCCTGATAGAGGGACAGTGTGCTATCTGCTGGAGTTTGGGTTAGATTCTGGCCTTGAGGCTTTGATGCCCTGCTACTCCAGGACTCGAGAAGAAAAAATAGGAAAAGAGTGAATGGGCTACTAAGTGGCGGCAGGCAGGGCACGAGGGTGGCTGGGAGGTTGAAAAAAACCAAAAATAAACACCTTTTAAACAGCCACCGTGTCTCCGTCCCCGCTCTTCTTGGCGAGGTCTGAACCAGGTAGCACCCAGGCTCCCCATAGCCAGTTACAACAGACGTGGACAGGGAGACTATGCAAGTTCCTCAACAGGCTGTGTATTACAACCTGGTGGGGAAGATGCAAAGTACGCAAAACTGTTTGGCCGGCTCAAGATGGCCGGCCCAAGCAGTCATGCACCTGGAGTGTGCAAACCAGTGCTCCTCCATTTGATCCCAGCCCGGCCCACCCTAACCCAAACCCGTAGCAAAGAAAAATAAAATGATTATAACAAAATTATCATTTTATTTACACTTTTTTTCTGCTCTGCGAGCAGTTCGGGGGGACGCTCCTCCAACCATAGCGGAGGAGCCACCGCTGGTGCGAATATGATGAAAGTCACTCTGTATACTATGGTGGATGGAATATCAGTTAGTTATGAACACTGAAGAGCCACAATTAATCTCAGTAACTTAATTTTTCGTACTTTTGTAATTCATTCTCCTATTTAAGCAGACACACTTCTTTTCTCTGACTCTTTTGCCGACTTAATCATTAACACGTATGCGGTCTGGTAGACTGAGAAATGTATAGGACATATACAAATCCAAGATAAGACCTGCTGGATGGCAGGGTAGGGGCACAATGATTCTTTCATTTTTTTCCTCTGCAAAGTACTCCAGTTTGTTGAGGATGTTGCACAAGTATAACATGAGGAGCAGTGGGTTGTAGGTATAAGAAACATCGCAGGAAGCAACTACTTTTTACTCTCACACATAGGATGCAGTTGATCTTCCCTTGGTACAAACACACTTTTCATGTCCAGCATTATACCCCTCTACACAGATCAGTAGTTTGCCTCTGCAACCTTTCTTTAGCTATTGACACAAATGATATTCTGAAATTACACTTCATTGTCGTTAGCTAAAGATTTCAAAAGTCATTTTGATTTTTAGCAAAAACTAAACTGAAAGATGTGATTTTTATTTAGGGGGGACTACTTTTTTGTCCTTCGAGGAAAGATATTGTTCTTAATGATGAAATGCATAGGGTTATCAGTAGAGCTCTAAGTTGGAGGGTTCCTGGGTGGACATTGTGTCGATTATAAGTATGCAATGCATTGCTGTTTATTTATTGATGCAAATGCCGTAATAAATGGCAGTTAAAACATAGCAATTTTATGACAGGTGATCTTGTATGTTTCTTCCATTATAACAAGCAGTGATTTTACCCTTTCATCTGTTATTTAATAGAAACTGCAATCAAGGTTTAAATGCTGTACAACACTTGGGCTGTGAGCTAGCATCTTCATTACAATGCAGAATCAGTCTCCAAAACACTTTGGGTCTTTGACTTGGCACAATAGTTCTTGGTATCATAGCAGTTTCTAGTGTCCTGTAGATAGGGCTACATAAACAAGGTTGTAGAGTTAAGTCTGTGCTTTAGACTAAACATGAAGTAGTTCTTTTTGTCCTTGTGCACAGACAGTTAATTTGAAGAGTCAGCGTCGAACTGATGACACAGAGATAAACATCAAGATCCAGATGACAAAGATTCTGGAGCCTACATCTGATCTGTGTATCCCTTTCTACAATGTTGTCTTCAGACGGTAAGGCCATGCACTTCTTTTGTGTGGAGAAGGGTTTCTGACATGCATGACCGATTTGGCAGTCCTAGGGAGTTGCAGCAAGCACTCTCTTAACTAAAGTAGCTGGGTGTATTTGCTGCTCATATTGTGAATATCAAATATACTATTGTGGTGTCACGGGATCTGTGATGCTTTTCAGGGGACAACATTGCGCGCAGACACGTGGGTATAATGAAAAGGTGTTCCCTTTGTATTGTAGTTACACACCAATGATTTGATTTTTGACTCAGATCATGCAAAGAGATGAGGTGTTAAACTCCTTTTTGCATTACGCATTAGGTCGTCTTTACCATTCTTGTTTCCAGGATCCACACTTCCCGAAGACTTGGTTATTTTGCAAGCACTACCAGGCTTACTCACAAAGGCTACGCAATTTAATTGAACCTGCTTATTGAAATAACTAGACATCAATAAAGACCAGAACTAAAGTTCTCAAGTTTTACTTCAGTTACTCACAATATATGTATGAAGTATCTTTGAGAGATCTAGCTACAACGCATTTTCTTAAGTCAAAACTTCAAATGTAAGTGTCAGTTAAAATAATAAAACAATATGCATTTTACACACAGACCATATGATATTAATACGCCATCTTAATTTCTTAAGTAAACGTTATACATTTTTACTTTCATATATACACAGCATCTACTTAACTGCACAAAGTAAAATATAATGTCCATTGCACCTTAAAAATTCGCAACTTAAGAGTTAAAAATTGAGTAGAATTAACTTTGTAAGGAAGACTCTATGTTCACTATGCAAACCATGTTACATTTTGACATAAACCCAACCGAAATTCTAGTGAGAGTGTTTGTAGAGACCCAAATATAACTTTTCTCTGGTTAAAACAAAGCATGTAAACCTGAACTGGAAAATACTTTAGCTGAGCTTTTTGTGTAATTTAGAAAACAAAATAGTATTGCTTTCATTTTCTTTGCACACTTTTTCAGCTACAAAGTTACTCCACAATCCAGACTGCACTATGCGAACAATGTATTTTTTACTCCGACACTGAGCACCATGGTAAAAAAACAGAAAAGGCAGTGTCGGGCAATACCTTTTAGATTCTTGTTAATAAGTAAAGCCTTTATATTTCTGAATACTGTTTGTTTACCTTCCAGACCAGAATAACTGCTTATGTTCATGATGTTATATGACAGTTGTGTAGCTGATGTTCACTTGGAGCTGACGCTGAAATTGCACAATGGCAAATGCTCCTCATGGTGCAGGTTAGGTAACTAGAAATCTTATTTAGACAGTTAGCCGCAGATTCTTTACCGTTTAATTATCTTTAGGTATCAGAATGGATCCGGGAATTTTGTACTAGCAGTACCTCTGCTTTCCGGAAGATGGCTTTGTTCAGCTTTGCGTGGCGTCATCCGTGCCGGAAATGACATGTGCTGTTCTTATATAGGTGCCATCCAGTAGCGCTGGTGTCAGTTCTTTCCTTTTTGCACCACTCCGTGCAAATTTACCCCATAGTCGTTGTTTGACTAGATTTTTAAAAATGTTTTGTCAAACCTTTTCTGAGGTTATCCTTCTGGTGTGGCAGGAAAATGTCATCTAGAAAGGCCAGCTTCAAGCCATCTGGCTCCTTTCACCGACAAATGTCAGTGACAGACCAGCAATCAACAAAAAAACTTTTGTGAGACAAAAGTCAGAAACCTGGCCGGTAGGTAGTATTCACAACGCTCGTTGGGGTTGGAATATCTGTATTATGTAGATAGAAAGAAAATGATATTTCTTTCTTGAGTCCCCTCACTTAGCAGGGTTTCCCCACGGTGACATGCTTCATCATTGGGGCCATCCCAGTCCTCTACGGACTGAGGCGTGCTACGACTTGCGAACTATGTAGGAGCACTTTTTTTGTGATGGACTATGTGGGGTGCAAGTGGTGTTTGTGAATGTGGAGTGGTATGATCTATGTGGTTTAAAAATACCTGCCTAGTGAGCTATAAGTGATTTATTCTTGCTCCTGGGTGGTATATTAAAAGTGGGGTAGAGAACTAGGAATCCTACTGTCAATGAGTTAGGTATGCCTATTCACTTGTGCCAACATGTTTCAAGATTCCCCTATCTCTTCTTCAGGACTACACAGGGACCAGCCCTGTTTTTGCCACTCCTAAACAGTGCTATATTAAGGAAAAAAAGTGAATGAAATTAATGAAAATAATGCTGCAGTAATAAGGCATGCATTAGTACATACGTCCTAATGGTCACGTTGTACCTGTGAAGAAAAACAACATTTTATAGGTTAAAAAAAAGGGTGGGGGGGTTGATGGCCCCACAGCATAATACCGTTTTTTCATACAACAGATTCTCATCCATGCTTGCGCCTCTGTCCATGCTTGTAAAGTGAAAAAGCTGAATGGCGTGAAGTTAAAAACAGGTTATACCTGTATTAAGTGGTAAACAGACAAATCACATGAATAACAATAGAAAAACAGACAATAACATACATTGATCTGGGACCTAACTTTGCCCCATCGTCTGCGGAGGAATGCTCGTATCCTGCCCAAATCTGAGGATAATAATGAAAAAGGATTGCCGGATTAGTGATCGGCAAATATGGTTGGTATGCCAAAACCGAATCAACTGCGTGACTCGCATCTCGGTGGAGTTACAAAATCAAAGGGTGGGCCCTCGGTCCGTTTTGGCGCTGTTAAACAGATCCCCGGCACTTACTTGGTATTCAGGAATACGTGGCTCATTCACCTACGAGGCTTCCTCCGGACCGCATCTTAACGCGTGTGTGTCCGGAGGCTGTATTTAGGCCGAGTGCTTCCGCGTTGTCATTGCGCTGAAGCTGGTGCGCTCGGTAAAGATTTTTGTGGCGGCCATGTTGGGAGAATAATTGTACACATGTAGAATGGTTCACTAATGCTTATGCGAGATCGGGTTATTAAAGGGAATAATTCTAAAAGACCTCTGTTCTAGTGCCCAAATGAAGAACCAATTTAGAAAAATTTATTTCAAAAACGGAAGTTGCCAAATTTCGTCATGAAAGGTGCTGGCAGGGGTATTAAAAAAGCCACATGCTATTGTGATGTCCCTGGCATTCTATTTGCGAAATTCCTACCTCTTAGAATGGTAAAGTACAAGTGACTGGTTACTCAACCTCTAGAGAACCTCGTTATGCTGACCCTATTTTTTGTGAGGGTAAAAACATGTGTGGTACCACAGACAAGTGTTTTTAGAGATACTCATGATTATGCTCTCATAATGCTGTACTATATACTCTTCATTACTGTACTTTTTCTCTCTCAAAGAGAGCATCATAAATGTTCAGGTTATCTTATGAGAGTTGGCCCCATGGTATCTCATCGTTCAAGCCTTGGGTGTCAGAATGGAGTTTAAACACCCACCGTTGTTCCTTGTCAAACAATTTATTCTTCAGGTTGGTTTGGGTTTTCACAGTTTCCAGAACCACCCACCGCAGGTCATTGGGAGTGCGTGCTTTCTCAAGAAAATGCTTAGTCATTTTTGTATTCGAACGTTTACACCTGAAACTACTCCGGTGTTCAACCATGCGTGTGCTGACCTTTCTAGTTGTCATGCCCACATAGTTTAATCCACATGTACAGGTGATCATATAGACCACGCCAGCAGTGTTACAATTTGAAAAAGACCTTAGTTCCCATGTAAGGCCATTGTTTAAGTGGATGTTTTTGGTGGGTGAGGTCAAGTGGCAGACACTGCAGTTTTTGCACGGATAGTGTCCTGCAGGGAGGTGGTGAGAAGGCGATCTGCGCCCACTGAGCTATGTAGTTCCCATGGTCTTATATGGACCACAAAGTTACGGAGATTTTTTTCCTTTGCGGTGGCTAAACATAGGCTTTTCCAGATTTAAACATCCACTGTTTAATGTTCTCCAGTGTTTTTTTATTATCTTAGTCACCTGATCAGAAGCTATATTGTAGGTGGTTATACAGATTTGCCGCTTCCTTGCATTTTCCTGAATAGCTCTGGGTTCCAAAAGGGCGTCTCGGTTGTAGTTTGAGGCCCTTTTATTTGCCTGTGTCACCATGTGCTTGGGGTAGTGTCTAAGTATGAGTTTTTCGCTCAGGTCATTAGCTTGGGCCTTGTAATCTCTTTGATCAGAGCAATTTCTTCTGAGGCGTAGGAATTGCCCGAAAGGGAGATTTTCCCTTAGTTGTCTGGGGTAAAAACTATCGAATCTGAGGAGGCAATTCCTGGCCGTTAGCTTAAAGTGTGTGGTTGTTGTTAATTTACCTTCCTGGGCCTGTATGTTTAGATCCAGAAATACCAGGTGGGATCTACTCATGGAAGAGGTGAACTTAAGAAAAGGGTCTTGTAAGTTAAGCCATTGTAAGAAAACACCCGCTTCATTCTCATCCCCTTCCCAAATCATGAGCACATCGTCTATGTAGGGTTTCCATAGTTTCACATGACTCAGGTGGGGATTGTTGTCAGGGTGTAAGATTTTGTCTTTTTCCAAATGGTGGACGTACAGCCCCGCCACGCTCGGCGCGAAAGTACTCCCCATGCTCGTCCCTTGCTTCTGGCGGTACACATTGTTATGGAATTGAAAAAAGTTTTCTGTCAGTGCTAGGCGACAGCATTCTAATACCACATGTCTGGGGGTGTGGTATTGCCATTGTTCTTGAAACAGAACCTCCTCTAGAATTTCAAGTGTCTCTTTATGAGGCAAACTAGTGTAGAGGCTTTCTACGTCTAGGCCCACAAGTATGTGTGTCATAGGGTTGAACTCCATATTTTTAATGAGGCAGAGAACTGCCTTCGTGTCTTGGAGGTATGTGTCCGTATGTTGTATTATGGGACGGAGAAAAGCGTCAGCAAATTTTGATAGGGGATCTAGGATAGATCCAATTCCTGAGACTATTGGTCTCCCTGGTGGTTTTTACATGGTCTTATGTATTTTGGGTATCGTGTAGAAATAAGGCATTGTGGGATCTTTGTTCTCCAGGAAATCTGCCTCTTTTTTTAGACATCCAATCATTTGTCAATGATTCTTCTATTAGACTTGCCATCTCTATGCGGAGCCGTTCTGTTGGGTTTGTTCCCAAGACTTCGTAATTCCGTTCATCTGCTAGAAGACGCAGACACTCTGTATTGTAGTCCGCGGTGTTCTGCACTACTATTGCACCACCTTTGTCAGCTGGTTTAATTGTTATGGATGGTTCGTTTGACAATTGTAAGATTGCTTCCATCTCTTTCTTGATGGTATTGTGAAAGGTTTTTATAATTTTTGGATCTATTGCGGAACCTCTTTCAAGACAGCTTTTTCGAAAGCCAGTAATTCAACTGGCATGCTGCTGGCTGGGGGGGGGGGGTAAAATTGGATTTCTTCTTTAATCCTGTGTCGCTATTGGTAGAGTTAACTTGAGCTTTATCCTTGAAGAATATCTCAAGCTTTATCCTGCGAATGAACTCCTTCAATTCGCAGCATAGTTTAAACTTGTCAAGGGTAGCTGTGGGCACAAAGCCTAGACCTTTCTCTAGTATAGTTGTCTGGTCTGGTGTAAGGGTGATACCATATAGGTTTACCACAAGACTCATTGGTTGCTGGTGGTTGGCACATTCAGAGGTCCCATGCTGCGCATGTGGCTCCTGTTGGTTTCTAGAGGTTGTGCCCATTGCACCTGTTGTCCCCGTTTTGTTCTTCCTCTTTGGGGAAGCTTGCCTCTCACTAAAAAAGGCTGCTGTTGAGGTTCCATAGGTTGGCCATTGTTCCAAATAGGATATGGTTGTTGTTGGAAGGATTGGTGAAAAGGGGGTGGGGGTCCATAGAAGTATTGTGGCGGTGGGCCGAAGGGTTGTGCCCCTTGGTATGGGGGCCATCAATAACCACCTCTATTTCTCATTCTGCCGCCTCTTGGTCTTCTGTTCCTAGTTTGGTAACGGTTAGAACTGCAATCCAATTTATCTGATCCAGTGTCTGACCCCTCAGTGTCTGTATTGTAACCAGGATTGTTTCCTGTGGGGGTGTAATCATCTTTGATATAAGGAAACACTTTCGCATGGGAAAATGATTTCTTATCCTTATGGAACTTGACATATTTCGTGTCCCTGAGAGATATTTCAAACTCACTCATAGTTTTGTTCAGTTCTTCCAATCTTTTTTTAAGTTCAGCAGGGGTCTGATATGTCTTCAATTTTACCTCTAAGTCATGGATATCTATTTTCATCTCTTTAGAGAGGCTCGCTGCTGTCTTAATAATCAGGACTAGCCAGTCCCTGGTGCAGTGCCAACTTATCAGGGACCAATCTTTTTTAAAAGCTAGGTCCTTCTGGAAAATGAAGGGTTCATTTCGGACTGTGAGCCCGCGTGGCGCTGCGTTAGCTCTCAAGTATTCGCTCATCATGACGCCATGGATTATGGTTTTTATTTGGGTACGTTTAAGCTCTGTTAGTTCGTCCCAACATTGACTTGCTTCACTAGTATCTCTACTTGTAGGCCCAGCTAGGGGTAGCATGGATGCTATTATCCTATCTACTTCTTCCTCTGTGTAGGTGAGGCCTGTGATTTCTGCCATCATGTATGTAATGTCTGTCTACCATGCGTGGAAAAATGTGTTTTAAATGGTGTGTTTACTTAATTATTCCCAAGGAGAAAAACTCCCACAGCTGCGCGCTGTGTCAGATTATATCAAAAAAGGGGGGGAGAAAGAGGG
Organism: Lissotriton helveticus; assembly: GCF_964261635.1. NCBI lineage: Eukaryota > Metazoa > Chordata > Amphibia > Caudata > Salamandridae > Lissotriton > Lissotriton helveticus. Next base: position 590,574,275 of record NC_136072.1, read on the forward strand.
TAGGGCCAGGTTCACCCTCCTATCGTTTAGCAATCAACAAAAAAAACTTTTGTGAGACAAAAGTCAGAAACCTGGCCGGTAGGTAGTATTCACAGCGCCCGTTGGGGTTGGGATATCGGTATGATGTAGATAGAAAGAAAATGATATTTCTTTCTTGAGTCCCCTCACTCACCCGGGTTTCCCCACGGTGACATGCTTCATCATTGGGCCATCCCAGTCCTCTACGGACTGAGGCGTGCTACGACTTGCGAACTACGTAGGAGCACTTTTTTGTGATGGACTATGTGTGGTGCAAGTGGTGTTTGTGAATGTGGAGAGGTATGATCTATGTGGTTTAAAAATACCTGCCTAGTGAGCTATAAATGATTTATTCTTGCTCCTGGCTGGTATATTAAAAGTGGGGTAGAGAACTAGGGATCCTACTGTCAATGAGTTAGGTATGCCTATTCACTTGTGCCAACATGTTTCGAGATTCCCCTATCTCTTCTTCAGGACTACACAGGGACCAGCCCTGTGTACGCCACTCCTAAACAGTGCTATAGTAAGGGAAAAAAGTGAATGAAATTAATGAAAATAATGCTGCAGTAATAAGGCATGCATTAGTACATACGTCATAATGGTCACGTTGTACCTGTGAAGAAAAAGATCGCCTTCTTCACCCCCTCCCTGCAGGACACTATCCATGCAAAAACTGCAGTGTCTGCCACTTGACCTCACCCACCAAAAAAATCCACTTTAACAATGGCCTTACATGGTAACTAAGGTCTTTTTCAAATTGTAACACTGCTGGTGTGGTCTATAGGATCACCTGTACATGTGGATTAAACTATGTGGGCATGACAACTAGAAAGGTCAGCACACGCATGGTTGAACACCGGAGTAGTTTCAGGTGTAAACGTTCGAATACAAAAATGACCACGCATTTTCTTGAGAAAGCACACACTCCCAATGACCTGCGGTGGGTGGTTCTGGAAACTGTGAAAACCCAAACCAACCTGGAGAATAAATTGTTTGACAAGGAACAGGGTGTTTAAACTCCATTCTGACACCCAGGGCTTGAACGATGAGATACCTTGGGGCCAACTCTCATAAGATAACCTGAACATTTATGATGCTCCCTTTGAGAGAGAAAAAGTACAGTAATGAAGAGTATATAGTACAGCATTATGAAAGCATAATCATGAATATCTCTAAAAACACTTGTCTGTGGTACCACACATGTTTTTACCCTCACAAAAAATAGGGACAGCATAACGAGGTTCTCTAGAGGTTGAGTAACCAGTCACTTGTACTGTACCATTCTAAGAGGTAGGAATTTCGCAAATAGAATGCCAGGGCCATCACAATACCAACATGTGGCTTTTTTAATACCCCTGCCAGCACCTTTCATGACGAAATTTGGCAACTTCCGTTTTTGAAATAAATTTTTCTAAATTGGTTCATCATTTGGGCACTAGAACAGAGGTCTTTTAGAATTATTCCCTTTAATAACCCGATCTCGCATAAGCATTAGTGAACCATTCTACATGTATACAAATATTCTCCCAACATGGCTGCCACAAAAATCTTAACAGAGCGCACCAGCTTCAGCGCAATGACAACGCGGAAGCACTCGGCCTAAATACAGCCTCCGGACACACACGCGTTAAGATGCGGTCCGGAGGAAGCCTTGTAGGTGAATGAGCCACGTATTTCTGAATAGCAAGTAAGTGCCGGGGATCTGTTTAACAGGGCCAAAACGGACCGAGGGCCCACCCTTTGATTTCGTAACTCCACCGAGATGCGAGTCACGCAGTTGATTCGGGTTTGGCATACCAACCAGCCATATTTACCGATCACTAATCCGGCAATCCTTTTTCCTTATTATCCTCAGATTTGGGCAGGATACGAGCATTCCTCCGCAGACCATGGGGCAAAGTTAGGTCCCAGGTCAATGTATGTTATTGTCTGTTTTTCTATCGTTATTCATGTGATTTGTGTGTTTACCACTTAATACAGGTATAACCTGTTTTTAACTTCACGCCATTCAGCTTTTTCACTTTACAAGCATGGACAGAGGCGCAAGCATGGATGAGAATCTGATGTATGAAAAAACGCTATTATGCTGTGGGGCCATCAACCCCCCCCCCCTTTTTTTTTTTTACCTATAACATGTTGTTTTTCTTCACAGGTACAACGTGACCATTAGGGCGTATGTACTAATGCATGCCTTATTACTGCAGCATTATTTTCATTAATTTCATTCACTTTTTTTCCTTAATATAGCACGGTTTAGGAGTGGCGTACACAGGGCTGGTCCCTGTGTAGTCCTGAAGAAGAGATAGGGGAATCTTGAAACATGTTGGCACAAGTGAATAGGCATACCTAACTCATTGACAGTAGGATCCGTAGTTCTCTACCCCACTTTTAATATACCAGCCAGGAGCAAGAATAAATCATTTATAGCTCACTAGGCAGGTATTTTGAAACCACATAGATCATACCACTCCACATTCACAAACACCACTTGCACCACACATAGTCCAGTCGTTGAAGCATGCTTAGACATCCTCTTGTCCGTCGGCTGACTAGACGAGGGAGCGTCGCCACTCGAGGCCTAGCTCTGAGGTTGAGCCAGCGTCTGAGTCGGCTCTGCGCCTCCCAGAGTTTCTGGGAGTGGAGCGACCCCCACCTTGCTCCGAGGATTTTATGAGGCAATGCACCTCATATTTGGGTAGCCCATTATTTCTTATGTGCCTTCGGGCCCCGGAGGTTCGAAAAGGGCCCTTCCTCGATCCACGGCGTAAGCTCTGATGCCAGTCGGGCCCCAGGGATTCACAGATGGACCTGGATTGTTGCCTATCGTACCATCTTGATTTTCCCCAGTGCCAGTCCCAAGGCCAATGCCCCTGGTGCTGCCGGCACCATCCTCATCCCGACTCCAGCACAGAGCTGCATGGGCACGTCTTATGCCAACCGGAGCCATGCGTCCAGGTCAGAGCTGGAGTCCTATTCTTACGGGCTAGATCTTGGGGCAGAGTCGGTTGACTTTGAAGAATGCCAACCTTATGAAGACCCTATGGACTGGTGTGAGGATCTGGGTGAAGCTCTGGACTGTACCCCTTACCAGATGCTGGTATGTTTTCTACACCTACCATGGCTAAAAAGGATGGAGCTTCTTTTGCATTGGTGATGCGGAGGGTGGCTGAGGTCCTGGACCGCAGTCTGTTCTTGGTGGCACACTCAAGACTAATGTCTTGAAATAAGTGCTTCAGCGGAGAGTGTTCCCATCAGAACAGTTTCTCACTTTCAGTGAGGCACTTACTGATGCCCTGCTTGGGACTTGGTCCAAGCCCAGGACGGTGGCTTCTGTGAACAGGACTATTGCCCGCAGCCACCAACCCACTCCAGGGGACCCAAACGTCCTAACTCAATGCCACACCCCGAAGAGCTTGGTTGTTCAAGCCACCAACTCACAGGTAAACCCTGGTGCATTCCCTACTGCCCTGCTGGACCGTGAATCTAAAAAATAAGGGTAATTTCCACAAAAATGTGTTCTTCTGCCAGCTTGGCGTTGCGGTCAGTGATCACTGCATGTCTTTTTGGCTGCTACACCACACTCTGTGGGACACGGTTGTGCAGGTGCTGCCAACATTTCCGGAGGAGGCCCGAGCCATGCTCTCCCCGGCTGTTGCAGATGTGAGAGATGCAGCTAAGTTTACCATTCGTTGTGGACTTGACACCACTGACCTACTAGATGATAAAGCGGTTTGTTTGGTCGACAGTAGCTCTGAGATGCCATGCATGGTTTAGGAATACTGTTTGTTCGAGGCATGTGTGCTGTAGATACAAATGCTTTCCATACTTCTGCCATCTAGTGTTGGGTCCGAATGTTTGTAGGTTGTTTTTCTTCAAAGAAGTCTTTTCCAGTCACAAGGTAAGGTGGCTCTTCCTTTCAGTGATAGAGCGCATGGGCATTGACTCCATTGTTAGATGGTTTCCTTTCCACCATCGGGTTTGGACGTGCTTTGCGGCACTCCGGTTCGAAACCATTCTTTGGGATCCCATCGGTGCGTAACCCACTGAACACGCATCGGTATTGTTTCGTACGCGTTTCATCATTCTTTGCATGTCGAAAAAAAATAGTAAACTTCCGATCTTTGATCGAGAAGATGTTGTTGGTGGCCTTCGGGCCGAGCCGTGTCAGTTGACTTCCACTCCCTTACATATCATCAAGTTTTCTGCCGATGGAATGGACTCCGTTTCAATTCTGTCCTCGGTGCGCACCAATCTGCATAAAGTCTGAAACTTGTGCCTCTCACTGGAACACAAAGAAAAAGATTGTGATGCTTGTTGATCGATCTGATTGAAAAAGACTTTGTGGGACCATCTGGCTTGACGAAGGGCACATGCAGCGGTAGAACTTCGAGCACGCCCTGGACATCTTCGGAAGAGTTACAGAGCAGGAGGAAATAGAAGCGTCAGCATTGTAAGAGGAGGAGGTCTTCTCTATCCAGGAATTTGACTCAGAACTGTAGATCGACCTAGAGTCTTAAGAACTTCCAGCTGGACAGGGTGCAGTGAGTAACAAAGTCCCTTTGCCCACCAAACTTGTTTCCACCAAACAAAAGACTTCTGGGCCACCACTGCCTTCTGTCCATGGTTGGCACAGAGAGTCTGCTTCCAACGCCCGACTTCGGGCTTGGCATTAAAACAGAACACCAAGCCTTCCAGCTCGGGCTCGAGCCAAGAAAAGACACCCTCTGAACCAAAACCTTCGGCTTCAAAGGATGAAAAAGACAGATCCGGCTCGGCACAGAAAATAAAAGATTCCCATCAAAAATCTCCGGAACCTATCCTGGAAATTAAGAAGGAGAAACTTGGTTCTAAGCAAAATAAAATTTGCATTAATCCAGTCACTGGAAAATATTTTGGCCAAGGATGTAACACCTTCCAAAAAGAAGATTCTTACAGAGGATACAAGCTACAAACTTCCTCTAAAGCAGAAAAAGGACATGGCTTCAGTCCTCTTGACCTTAACCCTCAATTACCTCCACCATCTTCACCACTACCATGCTCAAACCCTTTAGACATCACACCACAGGGTTCTCCGCACACACAGCCTGATAGAGGGGATGGGGATGACATTAGTCCGACACAAGTAATCCACACACATATGTATGCCTGAAGAAGAGACAGCTAAGATGATCACAACTTGCTACTAAGGGGATCCCTTAATTAGGATGTAATCCCATCACCCACCGAGGTGTCAAGCTTCATCATATGGGATTCTCTTCTTGACGGGGAACCCTAGCCTCGCCAAGTGCTTCCACGCCCTCACTGTGAGGGAGGAGCTCAGGGATGGTTTTTATTCCTACTCTATTTAGCATTTAATAAATCCTTCAGACTAGAAGACAACAGAATAGGTTGGGTGAAAGGAGCAGTTCGGAACTTAGAGACAGAGTACCTGCAGTTTAAAATAATAACTGCGTGTGGTGGAAGTGACCCGTCCACGTCCACCACACGCAGGTATTATTTTAACCCCTTGTATGCTCATGATGGCTCCTGGCTGTCATGCTTCACAGTGGGCGTGTGCGCACGACGGCCGGGAGCCATCCAAATCCTGCCGGCTGTTTATTTCTCCCCCACATCCAAGGGGTTAAACTGCAGGTGCTCTGTTTTTAATCCTGACATCAGAAACAAACCAATACAGTTCATATTGCTCCTGTTAGTTTTAATCTCCCTCACTTTTTTGTGTCTCTAAGTTCCGCACTGCGCCTGTCACCCAACCTATGCAATTATCTTCTCGTTTGAAGGCTTTGTTATATCCTAAATAGTGTAAGAATAAAAAACATCCTTAAGCTTCTCCTTCACAGTGAGGGGGTAGTAGCCCTTGGCGGGGCTAGGGTTCCCCGTCAAGAGGAGAATCCCAGATGATGAAGCATGCCACCCCGGTGGGTGATGGGATTAGGTCCTAAATTAGGGATCCCCTTAGCAGCATGTTGTGATCATCTTGGCTGTCTCTTCTGCAGGCATACATATGTGTGTTCTCAGACCCGAGGATTCCATGTGTTGAATCATTAATATTTAGGGACCAAATCCTCGCTGGTATTTAAATTCCCCAGAACCCACCTCTTCTTGTTGTTTCATCAATGACAATAGTCCACCACCAGTCGATCCATGGAATGACTATAATATTGATCCACCAATGGATAATGCTCCTAATTTATACCCTGCAAAACCATCACCTCCTGTTGACAACACAGCATACCAGGAGGTAATTTCAAGGACAGCATCATACCATGCAGTTACACTATACAATCAATCTTTAGTAGAGGAATTGTGTATTCAAAATACTAGGTTCTACACATAGAACAACTCAAAGTTTACTTATGTTAAAAGGCATGATGAGACATGCCGATGACTTTTTTTTAAAGACCCCATATGTGCCCGTATATTGACACCTAAGGTTGACAAAAAATACAACCTCCCACCATCTGACCCAATTTTTATTAAGGAGCAGTTGCCTTTAGATTCCTTAGTGGCATCCAATGCTCGGAAAAGAGCTAATTCACAGACCTCTACATATGCACCTCCTTCAGACACGGAGTATAGGTTAATAGATGCCGCCACTTACCTCACAAAGCCTTGACACTGGACGCCGCCACTGCCAAGAGTCAACAGGGGCCATAACGCACGCCGCCACCGGCCAAGAGTCAGCCATATCGTTCTCCGCGCCGCCACCCCGGGACCACAACTCCCGGTAGGCACAGCGGCGGCGCGCCCGCACCAGGAGGTGCTTAAAGCAGGCGCAGAGCCCCGCTTCGCGGGACACGCCGGGCGAGCCCGTTTAAGCCTGTTCAAGACCGGACAAGAATGGGACGGGCCACCCCTCTACCATCCGTCGCAGTACCAAAAAGGTAAGTGTCGCATTGCAAGAGATTGGATGTGATACTTATCAACTACTATTAGAACTGCGTAACATCCAGGACATAGCAAGGATGGCTACTCCACCAGATGCTGGTCCAAGTAGCAGGAAATCAACGGGTGGATCATTATTGGGAACCTCAGATAACTTTCTCATAGGGTATCATCTGTACTTGCAAAGGATATAGAACTTACTGAGAAAAGACTATCCTTGGATACATATTTTCACAAAAGATCTTCCCTGGGCCCCCTGGCAGGAGCCAGATCACCGATACATTTACAAACTGACTCACAGGGCACGCTTCCTCCGTCGGGAGTGGCAATTACTCTGTCGCCTCAGTCAGCAACAATCTTGAATATAAGTGATAACTCTCCAAGAGATGGAGTTCCTGCCAGTGATGTAGGTAGAGCCCCATCCCCTAATATTAAAACCAGATCGGCTGGCCAAGTAAAACCAGTTGTGGTCCAGCCGAAGGCGGGGGGGGGGGGGCAAGTAAAAAGGAAGCGCCCTGGGCCCCAAACTTATGCTGGAGGGAAAAAAGCAAGGTCTTGTAAAAATACCGTCCCTGCTGATGATCCAGTAGTGATGCCACCAATTAGCCCTGCACAACTTGGTATGGTCGACAAAAAAGGGCGCGGGAAGCCATTTGGATACCTGGATACCTGGGGGGAGGAACCGTATTTGGACTCGGGACCTTATTTCTGGAAAAGATTGGAGGGCACTCTTAAGAAGATGTGTCACCCATTACATGAGCGGTTGGACTCCATCGAAAACAGACTGGTGTGCCTTGAACTTTCGTTGGCAACAGCTCAGAAACAGGCAGGATCAAGGCACAGTGCTCACAGTGTACGGGCGAAAACACCTGTAGCACATGGTTCAATTGGTCCTAATAGTGGTGCCGGGACAGGGCAGGGCGTTAGGCCAATCTTGGCTGCTGACAAGGTGCACACTGCTAATTCTCAACCCCCTGCTTTGACAGGGGCGGGAAATATGGGTCAGGCTAGTGGGGCGCTTCAAATTACTTTGGCTGGGACAGATGCACCACCGGCACTCAATCATACAGGGGCGGGAGCGACACTATTGAGCAAAGGGAGAAATCAGGGAGATGGCGCTAAGTTGGATGCTAGACAGCAAAATTTGCCTGCTTTGCCCAGGGCTCACAGTGAGCCTCCCTTACCCTGTATTGATCTCCCTCCCCAATCAGCCCCCTCTGTGGTACTTTTGGTAGGGGCTCCACCAGTAGCTCAGGGGAAACGAGAATCATACCTAGACCTTAAGCATAAGTGTATTTTCTGGCTTAACAAGTACCGCCCATTGCCAGCAAATATGCGAGCTGAAATTCTGGGTGTTAGGAGAGTCAACTGGATAGGCAGGGGATGCAAGACGGTGGCAGGAGACTGTATCATTATTAATTTCAGAGACCAGATATGTGTTAACTATATTTGTAACTGGCCTCAAAATGATCAGTCTAATGGGATACAAGCTCTACCCTTAGCCTATTTTTATGGCCCCCCAACTCCGGTTTCCTTTGAGAGGGACATGTTTTCACAGGGGGCTGTATCAAACCTCTGCCCACTAGGGAACATAAGGTTGTTCAATAGATTCCAGGCCTTGTCGGGGCTGGGGGATTGCGACTGACATTATGAGCCACAAAGGTCCATCCCGGACAGTAGGGGCTTAAGGGAGAGGGGCAGAGATTGGGACTGGGCAAGTTTCCCCCCCAGAGTAGTAGGGAAGAAGGGAAGGTTGAGGTTGACCAAAGTAACACGTGTGATGTCATCATTGAGGCGTCAAATGTAGATCGGTTTCTGGGCAGGCAGAATAATGTATACAATGGTTCAGGGGGTTGCCCCCTACGGGGCGAACTGGCCGCAACACCTGACGGACCATTATGTCTGCGCACCTGGTACATTTTTAAAAGCCTTCATTTAGATTACAGCGCTGCGCGCTCGTGTGTGCATTTATGCTGGCTAAATTTTAAATGTTTTGATGCTGAATGAGAGCATTGTGCCTGATTTAATATTTTGTATTTGGGGAACCTACCTCTATCTTTCTCGCTCTTGACCCCGGTCCGCCCCGGCTGTGTGCCGTTTGAGCGGAGGGTCAGCCTACGAGCGACACTTCCTACCTGGTCCTGCTCCACTTCCGCCCTGCCTCTCCACCGTGCAGGTTAGCGGTCTAGTGGGTCACGGCTACCGGATATATATGACACCCTGGAGCAAGCGCAGCGGACGAGCGCAGCGGGAGCGCCGACTTCGCGCCGAAGTCGCGCACAAGTCAAGCCCGTCTGCGCCCGTCCGCGGCCGGTCGGGGCTGGGGGCACATCACTCTGCCCATTTGCTCACCTACTCCTCAGCAGACCTCTTAAGCCTTCAAGGCCCTTGGTCTTTACCAGCTGCCATTCGTTCTCGTATTTCCTTATTCGGCTTATCCCCCTCTCATGTTCCTCCTCCTCCTGATCACGTTCCCACTAATCTGCTGAGGGGTACCACCAATCCTGCACCCATTAAAACTCTCAAAGCTTGCTATCTTAATACCCGGTCCGCCGTGGCTCATTCGCATGAGCTATCGGTGCTGTTGGACCTTCATGCCCCAGACTTGCTGTTTCTCACCGAAACTTGGTTTCGTGATGATTCCCTCCCCGCTCTTTTGGCCACCTTACCAGCCCCATATTACGCCCTACGCTCGGACCGCCTTAACGGCAGGGCGGGGGGAGGGGTAGCGCTTATTGCCCGAGCAGACTTGCCTTTTCAAATTCTCCCTCTGCCCGATATTGCTACGACCGAGTACCTGGCCATTCGCACCACTTCCATTTCCCCTCCTCTTACCTGCTTACTTATTTACCGCCCCCCTCAATCACCTTTATTGTTTCTGCCTACGTTCCTAGAAGTATTAGCTACAATCGCTATTAATAATACTTCCATCCTGCTTTTGGGTGACTTCAATTTTTGGCCCTCAGACCCTGCAGAGTGTTCTTCCTCTAAGGAATTTTCAGAAACCCTCCGATCTTTTAATTTTATACCCCACATCCACTCCCCCACCCATGCTAAAGGACATGTGCTTGACCAGATTTGGTCCCTGAATTGTCCTGTAAACTCTGTCTCTATTACACCCTGTACTTGGTCAGATCATTATTCAATCTCCTTTGCTCTTCCCATATACTCCCCAGCTAAACCCTCACTTCCTAAAAACGTTTGGGTTCGGTCCTGGGGACGAGTAGACCCAGGCAACCTCTCTGACTTACTTATTGCTTCCTACCCTTCACTACAGGGGTTATCTACTCTCTCCCAAGCCGCTTCCATCAACCAGTGGCTTACCTCTGGTTGTGACTCGATTGCCCCACTCAAGCGGGTTACGACCAAGCGGGAGAAGGATGCCAACCTGTGGTTCAATGAGGACCTCAAGTCTACTAAGCTAGCTGTACGCAGAGCTGAGCGGGCCTGGAGGAGAAACTATTGCCCCCTATTGAGACTGGAGTTTATTAATATACTGGCCCAGTACAAGCAGGCCATCTTAGGGGCAAAAACAGCTTACTTCTCCTCCAAAATCCTCGCCGCAGAGAACCAATCGAAAGTAATCTTTTCGATTGTGAACAACCTGGCATTCTCTGACAGAACTACTCTGAAACCCACTCCTTCACCTGAACTCTGTCACTCCCTAAATAATTTTTTCATCCAGAAAATTTCTATCATCAAGGCCAACATTCCTCTTCCCTCTCCCACGTTTGTGGACCCTCAGTGTCCCCCCCCTACTGGCCAACTAGACGTTTTTCCTCTGTTGACTAAGGAATGTCTCACCTCGATAATTCCCTTGGTCAAATCCGGTTCCCCTCTAGACCCTTGTCCCTCCCACATCCTCCGTCACATTTTTTCTTCATGTTCTGATCCCCCTCTTCACCTCCTTAACAGCTCACTTTCTCAGGGTGTGGTACCCACCCCGCTGAAAACTGCAATCATTGTCCCCATCCTTAAGAAACCTGGTGCGGACACCTCGGTCCCGGCCAACTACCGTCCCATCTCCCTTTTGCCATTCTTGGCAAAGGTGCTCGAGCGTCACGTTACTCGTACCTTGAGCACTTTTGTGGAGATGCACGGGGCCTTGGCCCCCCGCCAAGCCGGTTTCCGCCCCGCACACTCTACGGAGTCCGTGGTACTTTCGGTCCTTGATAACCTCAGGGAGGGAATGGATACCAACAAGACCCAGGCCTTGGTCCTGCTTGATCTCTCAGCCGCCTTTGACACGGTCGACCATACCATCTTACTCTCCCGTGTCAGGGCGGCGGGGATCGGAGGTACTGCTCTGGTCTGGTTATCCTCCTTCCTGAGGGACCGCACCCAGGCTGTTCGCCTGGGTGACTTTACTGCGGATTTCCGGAAAGTTCAGTGCGGGGTCCCCCAGGGCTCTTCTCTTTCTCCCCTCCTGTTCAACCTTTACATTGCTCCACTTATCTTTTCTTTACAGCAGATGGAGGTCGCAGTATATAACTATGCTGACGACCTCCAACTAATTTTTGATCTGTCTTCCTCTCTGTCTTCTATTTCTAATTTTCAATCTATTATGACCCACATCCGTGACTGGATGAACCACAACCATCTAAAACTCAACCCAGATAAGACCGAGCTGGTGTTGACGGGTGGTTCATCCAGCCCCTGGTCTTCTCTGTTTTGGCCCCTTTCCCTTGGTTCCCCTCCTGTCCCCTCTTCCTCTGTTAAAACGTTAGGTATCAAGCTCAATTCTCAACTTACTCTTCACTCCCAGGTTAGCTCTGTCGTTTCTTCTTCCTTTCTCTCACTGCGTACTATACGCAAGGTGTCCCGCTTCTTTTCTTTTCACGCCCTTAAACTGATCACCTTGGCGATGGTCATCTCCCGCCTGGACTATGGCAACGCCCTATATGCCAGTATACCTGCATACAGTCTTAGGCGGCTGCAACAGATCCAGAACCAGGCGGCCCGCCTGGTGTTCAAATTACCAAAATTTCACCATGTCACTCCCCTCCTTGAATCTTTACATTGGCTCCCCGTTCGTGAACGTGTTCAGTTCAAGCTGGCCTCTATCACCTTCCAAGCTAGACTGGGCACGGCACCGGTCTTCATCTCTTCTTAGGTCACTCCCTATGTACCCACCAGAGACCTCCGTTCTTCTACCCAGGCCCTTCTCACGGTCCCGCGCTTCCGTAGGAAGAAATGGGGCGGCTCAAAATTTGCGACCCTTGCTCCACTCCTCTGGAATTCCCTGCCCCTTGAGCTCAGGACCATGACTCATTACTCCCAATTTAGGAAACAACTTAAGACTCTTTTGTTTTCTAAAGCCTTTAATTAATTAATTTGCTTCCCCCTAAGCCTGAACTGCTCTATCTCACATTGGCCAGTTCACCCTGTTTCTGTAAGTTGTAGCGCCATGAAGCCGCTGGCGAACGTGCGCTTTAAAAATAATTTTAAATTCAAATTTAAATTCAAATTCATGGGACGTGGCGGGACTGGGGTCAAAACTTAACTCGCTGGCCTGGGTAGAATTCATTGACCGCTTTGACATTTGTTTGTTTCAAGAGGTTTGGGCAGTTGAACCAATGTTTAGAGTGGGATATCTGAACTTTTTCGTTCCTGCTGTTAAAAAAAGTCAGGGGCGACCTATGGGGGGTTTAGTGATATGGGTCAGGCAGTCCTTAAAATGTCATACCCAGTTGCTCCCTGTTGTAAGTAATGATATTTTTGGTGTTAGGTTTAGTTTCCCTGCTAATTTAGAAATTAATATTTATAATGTTTATGCTAGGGGGCTCCAAGGTGGCAAGAAATCTGATATTGTAGCAGAGCTGGACATATTACTACAGGCTACCCCCCCCCAAACATATTGCCACTGATTGCCGGTGAATTTAACACTACTTTTGAACCCCTTGGCTTGGATGATACACACCTAACAGAGGATGAGGATGCTAGGTGGGGAATTCCTCAGCTTGGTACTAAACCCATAAGAAAATGGACCGAGGCCGCAATTCAGCTAAAGTGCCTCTGCATAGAAAACCAGCTGAGGGCTGCAAATGGGCGCACATTGTCAGATAAAATGGGAAAGGAAACTTTCGACAATGGTGCTAGGGCAAGCAACATTGACTATTTACTTGTCCCCCTTAAGATATGGTTTACTCTCCTTGATATGGAGGTAGTGACTCGTATTGAGAGCGACCACAATCCCCTGACTGCATTGTTTAACCTGGGGTTACATAAAGTGGATGATGCTCATGAGGGTTACACTCTCCCAGATTTAGTCATGGCAAATGACGAGCGCCACCTTACATGGTGTCAAGTTGCAGAGCATCAGGAAATTATTGGTAATATTGAGGGAGATCTGGAAGGGGCTCTAGAGGCTATGGAGGAAGTCACCTTGAATGGGTCTCCCCTTAATTTTCTGCTAGAGGCACACAATAGGCTCTTCACCAAACTGAAAACATATTTTTGCAAACCTAGCTTAGGAAAAAGAAGAACTCAAATTAAAAAACCAGAGAGCTGGTACGACGGCTCTTGCCGCCAAGCTAGGGGAGAGCTGGGTCAAGCCTTAAAGTCGAAAGATATGGGTATAATAAGATTGGCCCGTGCGAACTATAGGCTTAAGCAACATACAGCTAAAAGGGATTGGGAAGAGGGCAGGTGGCCGGATCTTAAAGTGGCGTGTAATGCAAAGAATCCCAAACTTTTTGGGGAAATCTTTAAATGGGACAGGGGAGGGCATCCTGAGAACCCCCATAATAATGTTGACCGAAATTCATGGGTTGACTATTTTAAGCCCCAATACGCCAGCAGTGTTACGGGTATTAGCGAAGGAGCTTTTGATTGCCCCAGTATTGGAACTTTCATAGATTCCCATGCTTTTGTATCATTCCCCGTCATCGGAATGGGAGTCTCTGTAATAAAAAATACCATAGTAGTAGGTACAAAAGAGAAAGGAAAGGCCTAGGCCTCATTCCCTTTTGTAACATATCAGCCTCTTTTTGTAAAAGAGACCAAATTTTAGGCATCAGCCAATCAGAAGAGCCTCACCCCTGGAACCTTCCTGAAGGAACCTCAGAGCCTCAGATTTTCTACCCCACGTTGTTATTTTCAACACTTTCAAGTAGATTTCTACCGTTTTTTCTTCAGGATTTCTTCAGTTTTACTTCAGTAATCTCTCCTTTTCTTCAGGATGTCTGAAGGTGAGAAAAAGAAAGCCCTTTTCCAAGCCCTGTTCCACCTGTGGAAAGAAAAGGCTGTTTGTGGAGGACAAACACAAAGATTGCATTTACTGCCTTTATCCGGATCACAAGGCAGAGGACTGCAAAATTTGCCGCACTCTCTCCACTAAGACCTTGAGAGATCGTGCTGGAAGACTGCTTACATGGCTACAGAGGCAGAAGGAGAGGAAACATGGAGTTTCCAGTGATGAGGAGGAATCGTCTTCATTTGCTTCCTCAAAAAGGTCAGTGAAAAGGGGTAGAGGTTCCCCATCTTCCTCTGTTGGGCGCCCCTCAAAGGCTTCTAAAAAGACCCCCAGAGAGTCTGATAGCCGGGGTTCAGGAAGTTCCCCCCACCGCAGTGGGAAGGATAAGGCAGAACTGGTTTCGCCTCCTAAGGGTGAGACGACAGACCCAGCCTTAAAAAAACCCTCCTCACATTCTTCAGAGAGGAGTTCTAAGTCCTCTACGACGAAGACATTGTCGACGGTGGGTCCGTCGACGAAGAAAATGAAGCCCAAAATCCAATTGGTCCCGTCGACCGGCTCGTCGGCGGGAGAATCATCGACGAAAACTTCGTCGTCGAAGAAGGTATCGTCGACGGCAGCGTCGACGGGAGATGTGCCGACGACATCGTCGACGAAGACGTAGTCGACGGCTTCATTAACATCGTCGACGAGGAAACCATCATCGTCGACGGCAGTGACGACGACGGCGTAGATGACGGTATCGACGACGGTGGTGTCGTCGACGAGTGCATCGACGACGACAACAATATCTACAACGTCGGCGGGCTCGTCGACGGTGGTGTCGACGACGACATCTGTGATTCCAATATCGTCGGCGAGGATATCTCCGGCGTCGACGGAACCATCGACGATACTGGCTACGGAGAGACGAGTGACTGTTTCTTTAACGAGAATCACTCCTGAGATGACATCCCCGAGAAGGGTGACCCTTTTACCGCCAACTTTGTTGTTGGACCAGGGAGAATCTGAGGAAGACGGACAGGATGCTTATGACTATGCCAATAGCCCGTCTCAGCTACTAATCAAGAGTCAAGAGACAGATTCAGAAGGGGCATATGACCAAGGGGAAGGAGAATATCATCAAATGGCCCACTCTAAGGGCTATGTGCCACAATACATGACTTCGGTTCCTACAACATTCCTGCATGACCTCCACAAGATGTT
Source organism: Lissotriton helveticus (assembly GCF_964261635.1). Classification (NCBI taxonomy): domain Eukaryota; kingdom Metazoa; phylum Chordata; class Amphibia; order Caudata; family Salamandridae; genus Lissotriton; species Lissotriton helveticus. Next base: position 590,589,576 of record NC_136072.1, read on the forward strand.
GCAGGACTATAAGTCAAAAGCAGAAAGACCAACACCACGTAGGTCTGCTCCTTCGACACCAGTGAGGACCCCTCATCTGTAGTCACTCCGGTACTTCCGATACAGACGCCACCTCAACCTCAGCGGCCGGTGCCTCAGGCTCCGTCAGAGCCAGCCGATGACCCGGATGGGGATGGTGATGATGATAAATCATCCAATGATAACCAAGAGTCGGGTCATGATGGGGATGAATATGATGACTACATCATCCCAGACCAAGCTTCGCCACATCAAGACTTGGTAGATTCACCTCCTGCTGACATCGGCAGTTTTCACCAGCTGATGGAACGTGCAGCTGGGAGATTTAAACTGGTAATGCCCACTCAAACCCCGGACTGTTTCTTATATGATTTCAAAGAAACACACCGCAAGACAACAAGGTCGATTCCAATTGTGGATCATTTGTGGGAGGAAGGTTTGAAAGCTATGAAAAACCCAGCGACGGTGGTCCCTGTGCTACCGCGTCTGGATAAAAAGTATAAAGCACCAGATGATGGACCTGCAGCGCTAACGGGCCATCCAAAACCTGACTCTGTCATCTCATAAAAATATTTTTGTCCACCCTAAGCGTGGAAGGGTATACTCAGATGTGAGTCCCTTGCTCATTGCACCATCAGGATTCAAGCAAGCCGGGCCGAAGACGGCTGTAATGCCAGAAACCGGTCCCCGGAAGCTTGTTTCCTTCCCAGTGTAAGAATTGGCTTTTGTAGTCTGGTCTGCCCTGTTCCCATGATGCACTGGGCCAGGGACAGACTAATTTGCATACAGCCAGGTTCTGAAACTGGGATGGTGCAATGAGCTAAAAAACGGTGTTGGATCTAGCCCTGATCTCTTGACTGGGTGAGAGTATTCTGCTTAATTCAGAGACTCTGTCCATCACCACCCCTTGTTGTAAATATTTTTGTCCACCCTAAGCGTGGAAGGGTATACTCAGATGTGAGTCCCTTGCTCATTGCACCATCAGGATTCAAGCAAGCCGGGCCGAAGACGGCTGTAATGCCAGAAACCGGTCCCCGGAAGCTTGTTTCCTTCCCAGTGTAAGAATTGGCTTTTGTAGTCTGGTCTGCCCTGTTCCCATGATGCACTGGGCCAGGGACAGACTAATTTGCATACAGCCAGGTTCTGAAACTGGGATGGTGCAATGAGCTAAAAAACGGTGTTGGATCTAGCCCTGATCTCTTGACTGGGTGAGAGTATTCTGCTTAATTCAGAGACTCTGTCCATCACCACCCCTTGTTGTAAATATTTTTGTCCACCCTAAGCGTGGAAGGGTATACTCAGATGTGAGTCCCTTGCTCATTGCACCATCAGGATTCAAGCAAGCCGGGCCGAAGACGGCTGTAATGCCAGAAACCGGTCCCCGGAAGCTTGTTTCCTTCCCAGTGTAAGAATTGGCTTTTGTAGTCTGGTCTGCCCTGTTCCCATGATGCACTGGGCCAGGGACAGACTAATTTGCATACAGCCAGGTTCTGAAACTGGGATGGTGCAATGAGCTAAAAAACGGTGTTGGATCTAGCCCTGATCTCTTGACTGGGTGAGAGTATTCTGCTTAATTCAGAGACTCTGTCCATCACCACCCCTTGTTGTAAATATTTTTGTCCACCCTAAGCGTGGAAGGGTATACTCAGATGTGAGTCCCTTGCTCATTGCACCATCAGGATTCAAGCAAGCCGGGCCGAAGACGGCTGTAATGCCAGAAACCGGTCCCCGGAAGCTTGTTTCCTTCCCAGTGTAAGAATTGGCTTTTGTAGTCTGGTCTGCCCTGTTCCCATGATGCACTGGGCCAGGGACAGACTAATTTGCATACAGCCAGGTTCTGAAACTGGGATGGTGCAATGAGCTAAAAAACGGTGTTGGATCTAGCCCTGATCTCTTGACTGGGTGAGAGTATTCTGCTTAATTCAGAGACTCTGTCCATCACCACCCCTTGTTGTAAATATTTTTGTCCACCCTAAGCGTGGAAGGGTATACTCAGATGTGAGTCCCTTGCTCATTGCACCATCAGGATTCAAGCAAGCCGGGCCGAAGACGGCTGTAATGCCAGAAACCGGTCCCCGGAAGCTTGTTTCCTTCCCAGTGTAAGAATTGGCTTTTGTAGTCTGGTCTGCCCTGTTCCCATGATGCACTGGGCCAGGGACAGACTAATTTGCATACAGCCAGGTTCTGAAACTGGGATGGTGCAATGAGCTAAAAAACGGTGTTGGATCTAGCCCTGATCTCTTGACTGGGTGAGAGTATTCTGCTTAATTCAGAGACTCTGTCCATCACCACCCCTTGTTGTAAATATTTTTGTCCACCCTAAGCGTGGAAGGGTATACTCAGATGTGAGTCCCTTGCTCATTGCACCATCAGGATTCAAGCAAGCCGGGCCGAAGACGGCTGTAATGCCAGAAACCGGTCCCCGGAAGCTTGTTTCCTTCCCAGTGTAAGAATTGGCTTTTGTAGTCTGGTCTGCCCTGTTCCCATGATGCACTGGGCCAGGGACAGACTAATTTGCATACAGCCAGGTTCTGAAACTGGGATGGTGCAATGAGCTAAAAAACGGTGTTGGATCTAGCCCTGATCTCTTGACTGGGTGAGAGTATTCTGCTTAATTCAGAGACTCTGTCCATCACCACCCCTTGTTGTAAATATTTTTGTCCACCCTAAGCGTGGAAGGGTATACTCAGATGTGAGTCCCTTGCTCATTGCACCATCAGGATTCAAGCAAGCCGGGCCGAAGACGGCTGTAATGCCAGAAACCGGTCCCCGGAAGCTTGTTTCCTTCCCAGTGTAAGAATTGGCTTTTGTAGTCTGGTCTGCCCTGTTCCCATGATGCACTGGGCCAGGGACAGACTAATTTGCATACAGCCAGGTTCTGAAACTGGGATGGTGCAATGAGATAAAAAACGGTGTTGGATCTAGCCCTGATCTCTTGACTGGGTGAGAGTATTCTGCTTAATTCAGAGACTCTGTCCATCACCACCCCTTGTTGTAAATATTTTTGTCCACCCTAAGCGTGGAAGGGTATACTCAGATGTGAGTCCCTTGCTCATTGCACCATCAGGATTCAAGCAAGCCGGGCCGAAGACGGCTGTAATGCCAGAAACCGGTCCCCGGAAGCTTGTTTCCTTCCCAGTGTAAGAATTGGCTTTTGTAGTCTGGTCTGCCCTGTTCCCATGATGCACTGGGCCAGGGACAGACTAATTTGCATACAGCCAGGTTCTGAAACTGGGATGGTGCAATGAGCTAAAAAACGGTGTTGGATCTAGCCCTGATCTCTTGACTGGGTGAGAGTATTCTGCTTAATTCAGAGACTCTGTCCATCACCACCCCTTGTTGTAAATATTTTTGTCCACCCTAAGCGTGGAAGGGTATACTCAGATGTGAGTCCCTTGCTCATTGCACCATCAGGATTCAAGCAAGCCGGGCCGAAGACGGCTGTAATGCCAGAAACCGGTCCCCGGAAGCTTGTTTCCTTCCCAGTGTAAGAATTGGCTTTTGTAGTCTGGTCTGCCCTGTTCCCATGATGCACTGGGCCAGGGACAGACTAATTTGCATACAGCCAGGTTCTGAAACTGGGATGGTGCAATGAGCTAAAAAACGGTGTTGGATCTAGCCCTGATCTCTTGACTGGGTGAGAGTATTCTGCTTAATTCAGAGACTCTGTCCATCACCACCCCTTGTTGTAAATATTTTTGTCCACCCTAAGCGTGGAAGGGTATACTCAGATGTGAGTCCCTTGCTCATTGCACCATCAGGATTCAAGCAAGCCGGGCCGAAGACGGCTGTAATGCCAGAAACCGGTCCCCGGAAGCTTGTTTCCTTCCCAGTGTAAGAATTGGCTTTTGTAGTCTGGTCTGCCCTGTTCCCATGATGCACTGGGCCAGGGACAGACTAATTTGCATACAGCCAGGTTCTGAAACTGGGATGGTGCAATGAGCTAAAAAACGGTGTTGGATCTAGCCCTGATCTCTTGACTGGGTGAGAGTATTCTGCTTAATTCAGAGACTCTGTCCATCACCACCCCTTGTTGTAAATATTTTTGTCCACCCTAAGCGTGGAAGGGTATACTCAGATGTGAGTCCCTTGCTCATTGCACCATCAGGATTCAAGCAAGCCGGGCCGAAGACGGCTGTAATGCCAGAAACCGGTCCCCGGAAGCTTGTTTCCTTCCCAGTGTAAGAATTGGCTTTTGTAGTCTGGTCTGCCCTGTTCCCATGATGCACTGGGCCAGGGACAGACTAATTTGCATACAGCCAGGTTCTGAAACTGGGATGGTGCAATGAGCTAAAAAACGGTGTTGGATCTAGCCCTGATCTCTTGACTGGGTGAGAGTATTCTGCTTAATTCAGAGACTCTGTCCATCACCACCCCTTGTTGTAAATATTTTTGTCCACCCTAAGCGTGGAAGGGTATACTCAGATGTGAGTCCCTTGCTCATTGCACCATCAGGATTCAAGCAAGCCGGGCCGAAGACGGCTGTAATGCCAGAAACCGGTCCCCGGAAGCTTGTTTCCTTCCCAGTGTAAGAATTGGCTTTTGTAGTCTGGTCTGCCCTGTTCCCATGATGCACTGGGCCAGGGACAGACTAATTTGCATACAGCCAGGTTCTGAAACTGGGATGGTGCAATGAGCTAAAAAACGGTGTTGGATCTAGCCCTGATCTCTTGACTGGGTGAGAGTATTCTGCTTAATTCAGAGACTCTGTCCATCACCACCCCTTGTTGTAAATATTTCTGTCATCTCACAGGCAGCACAGAGGAAGTCGCGGAACCCCTCTGCTCCCTTAACGGCCCCTCCTGACAAGGATGGACGACGACTGGATAACACGGGCAAACGGTTTTCATCGATGGCTAGCCTGCTAATACGTGCCGCCAATGCTTTGGCGATATTAGGACGATATGATCGCCAATTATGGTGTGATGTAGCTCCATATCTGGAACAGCTTCCACCTGAGTCAGTGGCGGAAGCAAAGAAGACTTTACAAGAGGGTGAGGCGGTCTCTATGGAAATTATAGACTGTGCCATGGACATTGCCATGACGTCCTTTCGGGCGTTGGCAGGAGCGGCAGTGTTGAGACGCCAAGGGTGGCTGAAGGCGACTTGGTTTAGACCGGAAATTCAGAACAAGGTCCTTGATCTGCCCTTCGATGGCGAGGCCCTATTTGGGAAATTAATAGATGATACTCTTCAAGAGATCAAAAAGGACACAGAAACAGCCAGGTCGCTAGGTACCCTCCAGTATCGCAAATCTCCCTTCAGAGGTTCGAGAGGCAGAGGAGGTGGTTATAGAGGTTCATACCAACAACAGCAGCAACGCTATTCTTCAAACAGCTCAGGATACCAGCAAAACCGCCAGTCATACCAGCAAAGGCAGGGCCAATCTTCGGGTTACTCGAGGCCTTACAACAAGGGACAGCAGGCTGCCCGTGGACGAGACACGTCCAAGCGCCAATAGCGGCCTCCTGGCTCTGCCTACTGTTCCCTCCTCCAAGAAATCATCAGTTGGAGGCAGGGTGTCAAAATTCCTTCAAAATTGGTCCAAAATAACATCGGACCGCTGGGTGATCAACATCATAAGGCGAGGACATACTTTGGAATTTATGGAAGTCCCTCCACCTAGGCCCCCGGCAGCCATTCCATCGAAACATCTGCGTCTCCTAAGGCTCGAAGTACAACACATGCTCCGCAAAGGGGCGATAGAGCCGGTCCCCTCCAAACAACAGGGCCAAGGTTTCTATTCCAGGTTCTTCCTGGTGAGAAAGACGCTGGGAAAATGGCGCCCCATCTTAGACCTCAGGGAGCTAAATACCTATCTCGTCTCCCTATCCTTCCGGATGGTATCCTTACTGGATATATTGAAGATGATCAGCCCGGGGGATTTCATGGCCACGCTCGATCTGGAGGACGCGTACTTCCATGTCCCGATTCACCCAGCACACAGAAGGTTCCTACGCTTCACAGTAGCCAAGAGCCATTTTCAGTTCAGGGTTCTGCCGTTCGGTCTTCGCTCTGCCCCAAGGATTTTCACGAAGGTGCTGGCACCGGTGGCAGCATTTCTGCGAAAGAACCACTTCCAGGTCTTCCCTTATCTGGACGATTGGTTACTGAAGGCCCCGTCCAGAAGGTTAGCGCAGGACGCTGTGCAGGTTTGCACCAATCTGTTCCAGAATCTGGGGCTCACTTTGAACAGAGAAAAATCCACGCTGATGCCCTCAAGAAGAGCACGATTCCTAGGAGCAGTGTTAGATTCAAGGCTCTCGAGGGCGTTTCCTACTCAAGAGAGGATAGAGAAACTGCAACGGTTGGCACGAAACCTTTGGGGAAAAAGGTGTCTTTCTGTACGCAGCTACAAGTCGCTGCTAGGGGTGATGTCCTCATGTATTCCCTTAATTTCACACTGCAGACTGCGGATGCGTCCCCTGCAGGAACAACTGGACCTCCAATGGAAACAAGTGCACGGATCGTTCGAGGACAAGGTGGTTGTCACTCGGGAGATGAAAGAGGCAGTGATTTGGTGGTCGCATCAAGACAATTTGTGCCAAGGTCTATCCTTCGCAAGCGTACCATCGCCTCAAATACTAACGACGGATGCGTCATTGGAGGGATGGGGAGCAGTGATGCAGGATCTGCAGGTCAGCGGCCATTGGTCTCCTCGCGAGCAAAAACTGCATATCAATCTGTTGGAGCTGAGAGCGATCAGGCTAGCTCTTCAAGCTTTTCTTCCGCGACTCCAGGGTTCACAAGTGCTCATCAGGACGGAGAACACCACAGCTATGCATTATGTGAACAAAGAAGGAGGAACAAGATCACTCCTCTTGTCGCGAGAAGCTCAGCAGATATGGGAATGGTCAATTCTTCAGAAAATTTCACTAAAGGCGGAGCACTTACCAGGAGTGCTGAACGAAGGCGCCGACAGACTGAGCAGGTTATCCTCAGTCAGTCACGAGTGGGAACTAAAACAGCAGGTTCTGGATCTACTATTTCGGACATGGGGCACACCGGAGGTGGACCTATTTGCAACGCCAACCAACAAGAAATGCCGGTCATACGCCAGCAGGTTCCACCATCAAGGCTCATTGGGCAATGCCCTGTCGATAGCCTGGACGGGGAGGTTTCTTTATGCGTTTCCACCAATTCCCCTGATTCCACGCCTCATCAGGAAGATGAAGACGGAACCATGCAAAATACTCCTAATAGCCCCAGCATGGCCGAGACAATTTTACACAGAACTACATCTGCTGTCGCTAGTTCCTCCATTCCTGCTGGAGGAGGTTCCGGATCTTCTGACAATGTCCGGAGGACAGGTTTGGCATCCAGACCCAAAATCATTACACCTGACTGCATGGCTCCTGACCAGCGAGAATTCATGAATGTCCCTCTTTCCAAGGAGATCAAGGACATCCTTTCCCAGACAAGAGCACCTTCAACAAACAAGACATACAGATTAAAATGGAAAAGGTTTTGTATTTGGTGTAAAAAGGAAAAGGTTGATCCTTTTATTTCAAAACCCCATCAACTCCTGCCTTATCTACTCTCGCTAGCAAAGTCTAATCTGGCCCATTCTACGATCAAGGTCCATTTGGCGGCAATTTCAAGATTCAGGAGATCTGACTCTGGTCCTTCATTATGGTCTTCAAGAATTGTCAAGCAATTCCTCAAAGGCCTGTTCAGGGTCTATCCACCAGTGAGACCTCCTCCTCCAACTTGGCATTTAAACTTGGTCCTGGCTCAACTGATGAAGGAACCATTTGAGCCGATTCACCGCTCAGACTTGAAATACTTGTCATGGAAATTGGCTCTACTCTTAGCCCTGACATCGGCTAGGCGAGTGGGGGAGTTGCAGGCCCTTACTATCCAAGAGCCGTTTTTACAGTTCAAAAGGAACACGGTCATCTTGCAGACGAACCCAAGATTCATTCCAAAAGTTCCTACAGACTTTCACTTAAATGAACCAGTAATTCTAAAGAAATTTTTTCCAAACCCAGTCACTCCAGCGGAGAAGACATTGCACGCTCTGGATTTACAACGATGTCTAAAATTCTACTTAGATCGTACCAAGGAATTTAGAAAGACTTCGCAATTGTTCATTGCCTTTGGTGGTCCAAGCAAAGGTCTCCCTCTGTCCAAACAGGGGATCTCAAGATGGATTTCGAGTGCTATTCTGCATTCCCACAACATAGCAGGAAAACCTCTGGGGGGCAGGATCCGTGCTCACTCAACGAGATCAGTGGCATCCTCAACAGCCCTCTTTGCGGGGGTACATATAAAGGACATTTGCAGGGCTGCTACCTGGAGCAGCGTGCACACTTTCACTAAGCATTACTGCTTAGAGTCATCGCAGCAGGATGATGCGGCGGTGGGCCAGGCTGTCCTGAGGAACCTCTTCAAGTGATTGGTGAGCTTTCCTTTCTATCCCACCTTCCATTGGTAACACATTTCGTGATTTCATTTTTAATGTTATAAGGTACTTATTTACAAAATGTGTTTATGATGGTTTACTGCTTGCTATTCTGATACAAAAGCATGGGAATCTATGAAAGTTCCAATACTGGGGCAAGAAAACAAGTTACTTACCTGTAACTTTGGTTCCCCAGTATTGGTAACTTTCATAGATTCCCATGCGCCCACCCACCTCCCCGGGGAAAGCTCAGCCTTCAGCAACTAGGGTGTCTAGCACACAACGGCTACGAAAATCTGAGGCTCTGAGGTTCCTTCAGGAAGGTTCCAGGGGTGAGGCTCTTCTGATTGGCTGATGCCAAAAATGTGGTCTCTTTTACAAAAAGAGGCTGATATGTTACAAAAGGGAATGAGCCCTAGGCCTTTCCTTTCTCTTTTGTACCTACTACTATGGTATTTTTTATTACCGAGACTCCCATTCCGACGACGGGGAATGATACAAAAGCATGGGAATCTATGAAAGTTACCAATACTGGGGAACCAAAGTTACAGGTAAGTAACTTGTTTTCTTATACTTTTTATAAGGAGCCTGTCTTCACTGTGGGAGAAGTGGATAAGGCGTTGGACCAAGTCACCGAGGGACGTGCTACCGGCATGGATTGTGTCCCCGCAGATCTATTTTTAAATAATAGAGGGCGTTGGCGGTTTTATATTTTGTATGTGGCAAACGCCATAGCCCAAGGGATGGAAGTCCCTAAATCATGGAAAGGGGCAGAAATAGTGCCGGTGTATAAAAAGGGGGATAAGTGTGGCTCACTGGTTAGAGGAGGCAGACCTGGAAGCAGAGGTCAGCCCGGGACCAGGGTTCAATTCCCGGCTCGGCGGGGTCTTGAGTCCTAAAATGTCCATGGACTCGACAATTCTCGCTCCGGTGCCTACTCGATTCACGGGTTCACACTCTGCGACTCTGGGCAATAGCTTGCTTAATCTCCACAACGGCCCCTCGCGGCGGGATGCCTGGCTTTCACCTTGTGGATACCCTGCCGGGGCTATCTCACAGGGGAATACCAGGACGGGTTCCCTAAGCAAGCGCTTAGAAACCGCTTGGTGATTTGCGCTATATAAATTCCTGTACATTTACATTTACATAAGTCGCTTGCAGCCAACTATAGGCCAATAAGTTTGATTGACTGCATACAAAAAATCATGGGACAGCTGGTTTTGGGTAGAGTCCAGTCCTGGATGGATAATGATAATATTTTGAGTCACCTCCAGGCTGGTTTCCGCCCAAAAACAAGTACCATAGACCAGGTTTTCCGGTTTATTATGTTATATTGGCGTACCGTGGTCCTGGAAAAAGGTACTTTGTATGCCGTATTTGTTAATTTAAAGGCGGCTTTTGACCTGGTCCCACGCAACACACTATGGAAAGTCCTTGCGGGGTTGGGGATGGCACCTGAACTGCTGAGCTTGATCGTCCGCCTACATGAGGGTACGATCGCTCGGGTTTGGTGGGGTCGCCGGGGGGAGGTTACGGAACCCTTTCCGGTGGAGCGGGGAGTGAGGCAAGGTTGCGTTATGGCGCCGACCTTGTTCTGTAGTAGGGGATCTCTGTGTATAGTCCTAATCTAGTGAATAGTCCCGCCCATGTGCGTGGACCCCGGCAATCAAAAATAATCTCTTAAGTTGTCAAAATCATGCAGAAACTGCAAAGACACTTAAGAGAGAATTTAAAGACAAATAATGCAGCCTAAAACCCAGGCTACACTGTCCAGTACTTCAACTAGAAATTCCACCAAATAATACCACACATAATAAATCCAGCCCAGTTTCTACCAAGAGAAACTTGCCTCTACCCTTAAAAAGACTCTGAAATGATAGAGATGAAGGCATGGACAGACAAGCCCCATAGGCTGCCATTATGTGGCTTAAACAGGATACTGTGCCTTTAAGGAAACCTTCTAGAACCTTCTCCCAGTATCCCAGAATGCATAGCAGGTCCCACTGACTTCAGTTCTTTTTTCCGGCTCCTGCTTACAGGACCCTGGCATTGAGCTCTCCCTTGTTTTCAAGGGTTTATTGCATGTTTTGGCACTTTTGTGTTTTAAAAGTGTTGCAGTTTACTCTCTTGGTGTTCTCTTTCTCTTCTGTGTGCTGCTTCAGGTGTTTTAGGGCTCTAAAATGCCTGGACTCTTTGTGAAGTGTCCAGCATGTGAGAGGAAGAAGGCCAGAGGTGATCCACATGATGTCTGCATCGTCTGCCTCCCTGAAGATCACGTCCCTGAGGAGTGTGTCATCTGCCAGCAGTTTACAACTCGTACTCTGAAGGAAAGGGCGAGGATCAGGCTGTCTGGCCTTGAGGAGAGGCGCCTGCAGGCTGCAGGTGGGTCTGGGCAGTCCGGGAAGGTTCCCTCTGCCTCTGCTGAGGCCTCTGGGGGGCTCCCCAGAGGCAGGAAGCCCAGCAAGCGGTCCCGGTCTCCGTCGACGTCGATGGCATCGACGACGACGTCGAGAGGGATGACGGCGGTGTGCTCCCCTTCTCCCCGGGGCTCCGGGTCGAGACATCGGGACAACTCGACGTCGAAGGCACCGCCGACGAAGCCGCCGTCGACGTCGTCTTCATCGTCGACGTCGAGGGCTTCATACCGACGTCATGGACATCGGCGCTCGCCGTCGAGGCGACACCGCCGGTCGGCGTCGAGGGGATCCTCGACGTCGAGAGCATCTAGACGGCGGCAGCGACGCTCGTCGTCGAGGAAGGACCGTTCGACGTCGCGGAGGCCGCGTGCGACGTCGCGGAGGAAGAGGTCGACGTCGAGGGATCGGCGTTCGACGTCGAGGGATCGGCGTTCAACGCCGAGGAAGAAGAGGTCGACGTCGCGGAGGCAGCGTTCGACGCCGGAGTCACGGAAACATCCTTCGACGCCGGAAAAGCGACGCTCGACGTCGAGCAGACGGAGGTCGACGTCTGGGAGTCGGTCAGGCTCTCCAAAGCGTCGCAAGAGGGATCCAAGTCCCAGAAGTCACACTGCTTCCAGTGGGGGACGCAAGAGGAAGCGATCACCAGCTGAAGGGGCGGGCTCTCAGCCCTCTTCGCCTAAGGGGTCACCGGGCACGGTGTACTCTGCGGTGTACACTCCTTCTCGGCCTCGGTCGACGCATACTCCTGTTCCGAAGGTGGTCACCCCTCCTCCTCCTCTTCCTAAAGAGGATCCTCCGCCTCTGCCTCCACTTCCAGCGGGCGACCCGCCGCCACCGTTCCCTCCGCGTGGGCCGGCCCAGCAGCCAAAGGTTCCTCCGCCGAGGTCCACTTCGCTGCCGTATTTGCCTGTACCTCCTAAGGGGACCCCTAAACCTGCACCCAAGGAGGCTCCGAGGAGGACCCCCCCACGGAAACCGGTGGGGCGGCCACGGACTGGCAGGTCTCGCTCTCGCTCTCGCTCTGGGAGGCGGGACAGGTCGCGACACAGATCGTCCACGCGATCGAGACGCCGCCATAGGAGGCGCGAGTCTCGATCCCGTACGGGATCCTCTGGTTCCAGGGAGTATTCCCCTGCCTTGTCGGGATCTCCGGACACGAGGTAGTCCCCGATTGATGACCTGGTGGCGTTCCAGGATGTCCTCTTGAGGGGCGCTGCGAAGCTGGGCATACCCCTGATGGTGCCCACGCCTAAGACGTCAGTGATCTTTGAGACATTGCACCAAAAACACTCGTCTCGCCCTCTCCTGCCTCTGGTACCGGGCCTGGAGGAACCAGCTATGGACCTTTTCCTCACCCCCGCGGTGACAAAGGCGGCGCCATCTAGGTTGCTGAGGAAGTACCGGGCCCCGGATTCGGATCCGGCTTTTCTGAGAGCGGAACCCCCTCCGGACTCAGTCATTGTGACGGCGGCACGCAAACAACATGCCGCCGCTCAGTCATCCACGGTCCCCCCGGATAAGGAGTCCAGGTGGATGGATTCGGCAGGGAGAAAGGTCTGTGGAACAGCCGCCACCTCCATGAAGGCTGCGAGTGCCACGGCGCTGTTGGGTCGGTACGCCCGCGCCCTCTGGGACTCCCTTGAGCGTTTTCCGGAGCACTTGCCTCGTGAGCAGCGTGAGGACTTTCAGGAAGTGCTGAGTGAAGGGATGCTGGTGGCCAACCAGATCATCAGCGCGGCAGCGGACTCTTCCCTGTTGGCTGCTCATGGGTTTTGCCATGGAATCAACCAAAGACGTCACGCCTGGCTCCGTCTTACGTCCCTGAAACCGGACGCACAGCAGAGGGTGGCCAACCTGCCGTTCTCCGGCAAGTCTCTTTTTGGGAAGCATGCGGACGACGAGATGGCCCGCATGAAGGCGGAGGCCGAGACGCTCACGGCGGTGGGCCTCGAGAAGCCTAAGGAGACGAAGAAGACGTACCGCCCTGTCCAACGGCTGTCCGGTGGGCAAGGCCGTGGACGTGGCCTGGCTTCGGGACATTCGCAACAGCAACAGCAGTTCCGTAAGCCGTTCCAGAAGCGCCAGAGGGGCAGGGGAGGCCAGCAGTCGGCTCCGGCGCCCAAGGGCCAGGCTGGGTCTAGGCCCTAGGAACTTACTTCCCCCGGATCCGTTACCCACTCCGGTAGGGGGAAGCATTCAATCTTTTCTGGCAGAGTGGAGAAAAATTACTCAGGACAAGTGGGTGCTGAATATTGTTTGCAATGGATACAGTCTTCGGTTCACCAGCCCGCCTCCATCGATTCCTCCGGTCAGCTCGCGGTTTCAGCTGCTAGAGCTCCAGGTGGAGGCCGATACCCTGTTAAGGAAAAGGGCGATAGAAGACGTGCCTCTGTCCCAGAGAGGAAGAGGCATGTACTCCCAGTTCTTCCTGGTTCGCAAGAAGGACAAGAACGAGTTCAGGCCCATTCTGGACTTGCGACAGGCAAACAAGTGGATTCGCAGGGAAAAGTTTTGCATGCTGTCGTTGCATCAGATTTATCCTCAGTTGCAACAGGGGGACTGGCTCTGTGCCATAGACCTACAAGATGCTTACTTCCATGTGCCCATTGCACACAAACACAGGAAGTTCCTGCGGTTCCAAGTCGGCACCAATCATTATCAATACACAGTACTCCCATTCGGACTGAAGTCTGCGCCGAGAACATTCTCGAAGTGCATGGCGGTGGTGGCAGCGCACCTGCGGAAGAACAAGGTGTTTGTCTACCCGTACCTGGACGATTGGTTGATCAAGGCATCCTCCTTCTCGGAAGCGCGAGCACACTTCCAGAAGACGTGCGTTCTCTTGGACAAGCTGGGGTTGCACATCAACATGGCCAAGTCTGTCCCGACTCCGGTCCAATGCATACAGTACTTGGGAGCCTCCATCGATACGCTGTCAGCAAGCGTGTCTCCTTCGGAAGAGCGACGATTATCTCTCCTTCGGAAGGCTCAGGCTCTTATGACGACTCCATCTACAACAGTGAGGACGGTGTCTTCTCTACTGGAATCGATGGCCTCTTGTATCTTCCTGACGCCGCACGCACGACTGCACATGAGACCGCAGCAGGAGTGCTTGGAGGACCAGTGGGATCAGAGGAAGGGATCCTGGGACGACAGGGTACGACTGTCTCTGCATGCTCTTCAGTCTCTGAAGTGGTGGTGTTCGGCGGGGAATCTCCTCAGAGGGGTTCCTTTTCACAAGGACATTCCCACGCAGACTGTCGTGACGGATGCTTCTCTCCTGGGATGGGGAGCGCACTCCGGGACTCTACAGATTCAGGGAACGTGGTCTCCGGTGGAGGCCACTTATCACATCAACTTCCTGGAACTCAGAGCTGTTCACTTGGCACTGAAGGCCTTTCTTCCGTCCTTCCAGACCAGCTCCCTGCTTGTGCAAACGGACAACACTACCACGATGTACTACCTCAACAAGCAGGGGGGCTTGAGATCTCGCACTCTGTCACAGGAGGCGCAGGCGATCTGGCACTGGCTCCTGGCCAGAGGACTGACGATAACGGCTACCCATCTGCCAGGTGTGCAGAATGTTCAGGCGGACGCACTGAGCAGGCTAATTCAGGAAAACCACGAATGGGTCATAAACGACGAAGTACTAGGAGACGTCTTCGCGAGGTGGGGAACCCCAGACATTGATCTGTTCGCCACCGCCGAAAACAGCAAATGCCGAGACTTCGCCTCCAGGTACTACCAGCAGGGGACGCTGGGGAATGCGCTATGGATCAGCTGGTCGAACAGCTTTCTGTACGCTTTTCCACCCATTCCCCTGATTCCGGCGGTACTCATCAAGCTGGCCCGGTCCAGGGCTCGGATGATACTCATTGCCCCGGAGTGGCCCAGGGAGTGGTGGTTCACGGACCTGCTTCACCGATCTCTCCTTCCTCACATTCGGTTGCCGTGCAGGCCGGACCTTCTCACGAAGTTCGGGGGGCGGATGTTACACCCCAGCCTCTCGTCTTTGAGTTTGGCGGCATGGCTCCTGAGATAGTGCAATATGGCCATCTGAATCTGCCCGAAGATTGCATGGTCATACTGAAGGAGTCTAAGAGCCCTTCCACTAGGACTTCATATGCTTACAAGTGGAAGAGGTTTTGTCTCTGGTGCCAGTCTAAGAACCATGACCCTACAACCTGCAAGGAAGATGTCATCCTTCCTTACCTTTTACATTTGGCGCAGTCTGGCCTTAATGTTCATTCCATTAAGGTTCATCTTGCTGCATTGACTGCCTACAGGAAATGCCCTTCACAGACTTCTTTTTTCCAGATCCCTGTGATCAAAGACTTTCTGGAAAGATTGAAGAAGGTGTTCCCTCCTGTCAGGCTTCCCTCGCCTTCCTGGGAATTGAATGTGGTGCTGTCCAGATTGATGAAGGAGCCTTTCGAACCCATTCACAAGGCTTCTTTGCAGCACCTGTCCTGGAAGGCGGCGTTCCTCGTGGCCATTACATCGGCCCGCAGGGTGAGTGAAATTCAGGCGTTGTGTTGTACTGAACCTTATACTGTATTTCATGCTGCTAAGGTTGTGATGCGTACTCACCCTAAATTCCTTCCCAAGGTTATTTCTGATTTTCATGTCAACCAGACCATAACTTTGCCTACGTTTTTTCAGAATCCTTCCTCTCCGGCGGAACGTTCTTTACATTCCCTGGATGTGAGGAGGGTGTTGAAATTTTATCTGGATAAGACCAAAGATATTCGTAGGTCAGACCAGTTGTTTATCAATTATGGATCAGTCAGGACGGGTCTTGCTACCTCTAAGCAGTCCATTTCTAGGTGGATTGTGTCCTGCATACAATTGTGTTACCAAAAAGCTAATAAGACCTTAGGAGGTAAGCCTAAGGCTCATTCCACCAGGGGCAAAGCTGCCACGACAGCCTTGCTCCGTAATGTGCCGATTGCAGAAATCTGCAAGGCCGCCACTTGGAAGTCGGTTCATACCTTTGCTAAGCATTACTGCCTGGACTCTGATGCCAGGGCAGACGCTCAGGTTGGGCAGGCTTCGCTGCGGAATTTGTTCGCACAGTAGTGGCGTTGTGTTCTTTCTCCACCGCCGCTTTGGTGTGGGGATGGGCTTGCCATTCTATTCACTAGATTATGACTATACACAGAGATCCCCTACTACAGAAGGAGTAGTTTCTGTCCTGTAACTCCAGTTCTGTAGTAGGGGTAACTCTGTTATAGTCATAAGCGCCCGCCCTCCTCCCCGGTGGAGAATTGTTCATGTAAGTAATGCTACAGGTCTGGCGTTTTTACGCCTTCAAAAAACTGAAGTCAGTGGGACCTGCTATGCATTCTGGGATACTGGGAGAAGGTTCTAGAAGGTTTCCTTAAAGGCACAGTATCCTGTTTAAGCCACATAATGGCAGCCTATGGGGCTTGTCTGTCCATGCCTTCATCTCTATCATTCCAGAGTCTTTTTAAGGGTAGAGGCAAGTTTCTCTTGGTAGAAACTGGGCTGGATTTATTATGTGTGGTATTATTTGGTGGAATTTCTAGTTGAAGTACTGGACAGTGTAGCCTGGGTTTTAGGCTGCATTATTTGTCTTTAAATTCTCTCTTAAGTGTCTTTGCAGTTTCTGCATGATTTTGACAACTTAAGAGATTATTTTTGATTGCCGGGGTCCACGCACATGGGCGGGACTATTCACTAGATTATGACTATAACAGAGATACCCCTACTACAGAACTGGAGTTACAGGACAGAAACTACTCCTTCTCACTCTTCGTGAATGAGGTTGCGGATTTCCTCTCCTTGGTCCCGACTGATGCCCCTGCGATGTCTGGTGAGCGGGTCCCGATCCTCATGTTTGCGGACGATACCCTCATCATTTCAAAGACACCTAGTGGGCTCCAGCAAGCGCTGAAGCGCTTTGAAGACTTTTGTCTGGATGGGGGCTTAGAAATAAACACGGCAAAAACCAAGTTTATGGTCCTTACTGGCCGTAAAACTCATGGGACTGCCAGACCTTTCAGAGGGACGATACATATGAATGGTTCGCCGCTGGAGCGAGTAGATGCCTTCACCTACCTGGGGGTTACCCTTCAGAGAGATCTGGGGTGGTCTAGCCAATTAGATATTGTGGTGCTACAACACCGCAGGCAGGCAGGCATTCTTCTGAAAAAATTTGCCTCTTCAACAACCAAACCCATTAGCCCATTATTAGAAGTACACGGGATGAAGGTGTTAAGTTCGGCCCTCTATGGAGCCGAACTTTGGGGATTTGAAGATCTAAGAAAGCTAACGCTAGCAGAAATCTGCAAAAAGTTACTAGCGTTCCCATAAGTACCCCGTTAATACCACTAATGTGGGACCTTGGAAAAAAGGCGGTGCAGGATCTTGCCTTTCTGCGGCCATTACTTTACTGGTGCCGCTTATGGACCACAGAAGAATTACTGCACTATGCTCAGGGCCTGAGGGAGATAATGGCTAAGGATTCCTGCCAAAAAATACACTGGCTGAAGGTCATTCGGTCTTTACTTTTCAAATTGGGAATGAGGGAATTATGGGAAGACCCGGAAAACGCCGCATTCCCCTCCAAAAATGTTTTAAAAGAAAAGTATTGGGAGATGGTGATCACAAAAGAGAGGACAGAGGGTCTCTCCTCGCACTTAACAGGTCGTTTGATGGAAGTTAAGGCCCATCCGAAACTGGAATTATATTGGGATATTATTGGGAAACAGCAGGATCGCATGCTCTATTTTCAGCTTAGAGTAGGCGCCCTTCCAGTAAGGTCTTTCACAGCAAAATGGGCAGATGAAAATGGTTACGACAGATGTCTTAAGTGTGGGGAGGAACAAGAGTCATTAAGTCATTTTCTCTTCTTCTGTCCCCTGTATACTGCCCCTAGATTGATGTGGATCAAGCCTCTATGTAAAATGCTTGGGATACATAGGCATGGAGAAGCTCTAAGAATCCTATGTACAGACCCGACGCCTATAATTGCTGTGGCTAAGTTTTTGAAATGGGCTTGGGTAATCCGCATAAAACAAATAGCGGAAGACACGTGAAGATTAAGCTGTTTACACCCGTAAATATTAGGGGTTGCTTTTATGAGCTTTTGTGCAATACTCCTCTGAAACAAATGTATATTGATAAGATTGATTTTATGATCTTTGAAATATTGTAAGATGTTATTCGGCATTAGTCTATTATAGTTTAATACCTTTTTAATATTTATTGTATACATTTTAATGGATTTTTTAAACTAATTATTGTGTATTTTATGTATACTTTTATGACTTAATTGTCGAATAAAGTTTATGAAACGGCCTATAATAAATGCATCAGGCAAAAGAGTGGCTGGACAACCTGCCAAACATTGCCGCATAGCCAACACACAAGGCCTATTAGCAAAATATGATAGGGCCCACTGGGACGAGATAGAGGAGTTACTCCAATATCTCCCAGAGGAGCATACAAAAAGAGGACAAGAATTAGTGCAGGAGGGAAAATTCATATCTAATTCCTCCATTAGATGTGCCCTGAACGATGCTGATCCTACAGCAAGGGGAATTAACAAGAGCATTCTCCTTAGAAGACATGCATGGTTGAGAATCTTCGGGTACAAGTCAGAGGTTCAACAATCTATCCTCAATGCTCCCTTTGGCAAACAACAGCACTTCGGACCCCAAGTGGACTAATCGCTTTAAAAAATGAAAAAAGACACAAAGGTGACAAAATCCATGGAAGAACTTCAGTCACCATCTGTTGGACCTAGGGAACCCCCAGCCACATAGGGTAGCTTGGCACTAAGTGGGAAGGCCTAACTCCAAGGAACATGTGCTAAGTTTGCGTCACACCCATCAGTAACATCACCTCCATCCACTCAAAAAGGACACTACACCAAAATTTTGTAGGAAAATACGTGTCTCTTTATAAAACCATCTATAGCAATTTCGTTCTACTTTTATCACAACCTTCCTGAAATATAGTACAAATCACTGTTATCACTTTCTGGGCTAAATCCAATTTTCACTAAGCAGCATTAATATTTATTACACTTTATCAGGATAAATGTTCTGGGTCAATTCCTACATCCAGAATTCTAGATACATTTACTACCGCTTCCAGACAGTTACACGGACTAATTTTTACTCCTCAGTGTGACAAGTTTATATTATACTCACTAGGCTCCAAGGCTATTGCAAGTAGAGATTTACAGGTTCACAGGGTCAATTCACTAACAGGCCCCTAAAATCAGGGCTCCCTCAGCTGGCTATCTGGGTAAAGACAGGCAATTGGGGTTACATTTATTAGATGACCATATACGTTTTACTTTAAGCACAAGGTAACATTTGTCTCTCCCAGAATCTTCCTCAGGCTCTAGAAGCTTCGCTTTCAAGGAGACACCCTTCTCATTTATTTCCCTTGTTTTTCCAATACAGCCCTTAGACCTTGACCTTCAGGTCCAGTACAGTAGTTTAGTCAGATACCCCTCCGCTTCTAGGCGCGTTGTCTTGCAGTATTAGGGATGATCTGGGCCACGCGCCCCGGTAATGCTGTCCCTGGCGCCGTTAACTAGTGAGATTCTCCCACCCAGTCACTCGATTCTGAAGTGACTCCCCCGGTAAGGCAGACTCCCACGCTACTACTCCTTTTACTCTGGGAGCTCTGCTCCTCCCTCCCGACCTTACCGGGTCTCCGCTGAGGCGGTCCCGGCCTGTTCGCGGTGTAACACCTGTTCCGCTCTGTGAGGGCTCCGGACCCTGGGCTGCCGGCTGTCACGCAGCTGACAGGGCCGGACTGCGGCGACTCTCTCTCTCGGCGTGCCTTGGTCTTCGGGACACGCCCCACGCTGTAGCCGTCAGAGACGGAGGAGGAGGAGGCTTCTTGGCTGGTCCTGGGTGTCTTCCCGCCCCCTTCTTCCGGGTTCCTGCGCCGCCGCACGTTGGATTCCGAACCCGCCGCTTGGCTGGTCCGCACCAGGCACTCCGTCAGCTCTCCTCACCAGAGAACCCCCCCTGTTGGGCAGACGACCGGCAACAGGCAGTCCCGTCTCTGGCCCCGACAAGGTAGGATTACTGCTCTTTGCTGATGTCAGACAGCGGGGACCCTGGGGATACGAGGCAATGGCTAACTCCTGCACTTTTCAGCGGCAGTCCAGGCGGGTCTTTCGAGATGTGGAGAAGCAGACGTCTTCTCCGCGTGCCTATTCACTATGCTCCCAGGGGGGTTGTTCTACCGCTCCTCAGCTGGTGATTTGGCACAGTTAGAAAGCTGGTGATGATTGGTGCTGTGAGGGCTCCGTCAGTAGGTGGGGGTTACGTCAACCGGGTAGGGTATCTACCTTACACACAGGCTGATCCCTCCCTCAGTGCGCCTTCCTTCCCACGCTAAAGCTTAGCTCCTGACCAGTCTCCACCCAGGCTCTCTCTGGACACTCTTTCCACACCTAAAATGGCCGCCCTGTTGCCGGCCTTATATAGGCTGGTTCTGGCTACCAGAACCCTCCAGAAGGTTCTAGTACCTTCTTAATGTAACCCTATGGTCCCTGATCTAGAGGTGACAGTTATAGCAGTTTATGG
Source organism: Lissotriton helveticus (assembly GCF_964261635.1). Classification (NCBI taxonomy): domain Eukaryota; kingdom Metazoa; phylum Chordata; class Amphibia; order Caudata; family Salamandridae; genus Lissotriton; species Lissotriton helveticus. Next base: position 590,609,996 of record NC_136072.1, read on the forward strand.
CGACCATTTTGTGGGTCTCACAAATCTAGTCAGAAGAGGCACCTAGGCCTCCGGGAAAAGGACTACGAGGGTCAAAGAGAATCTAACCCCTAGCTAACACCGCAAAAATTCAGTGGACATAAAAATTAAGGGATTTGAGGGGCAAAAAGGGGACAAAAATAAATAAATAACAGAAGGGCTACTCAAAGGGCAGACAGGTCTAACAAGCGTCCCCCCCAGCTGAAAGTGGGGAGAGCTGCCCAACCCCTTGGGAGTCCTCATCACTAAGGCGGAAATACCTAGAGAGACCGTCTGCGTTGGCATGGTCCACTCCAGGCCGATGTTCCACCCGGAAGTCCATTCCCTGTAGGGAGATGGACCATCTCAACAACTTGGGATTTTCCCCCTTCATCTGCATCAGCCAACGAAGGGGTCGGTGGTCAGTCTGAACCAGGAAGTGCGAGCCAAACAGGTATGGCCGCAGCTTCTTCAGAGCCCACGCCACCGCAAAAGCTTCCCTCTCGATTGCACTCCACTTCTGTTCCCGGGGAAGCAGTCTCCTGGATAGGAAGACTACAGGCTGATCCAGACCCTCTTCATTGAGTTGCGATAACACTGCCCCAATGCCATGTTCGGATGCATCTGTCTGGACAATGAACTCCTTGGAGAAGTCTGGGGCCCTCAGGACCGGTGCTGCACACATTGCCTGCTTCAATTTCTCAAAGGCTTGCTGACAAGCCTCTGTCCAGACTACCCGTCGAGGTTGTTTCTTTGAGGTAAGCTCTGTGAGGGGCGCTACAATAGTGCCATACCCCTTCACAAAGCGACGGTAGTAACCTGTGAGGCCCAGGAAAGCTCGGACCTCAGTCTGGGTCTTGGGGGGTTCCCAGGCCATGATTGCCTCAATCTTCGCCTGGAGGGCCTGCACTGTTCCCCTACCCACCAAGTGACCAAGGTACACAACCGACCCCTGCCCAATCTGACATTTGCTGGCTTTGATTGTCAAGCCAGTCTGTTTCAGGGCCTGGAGAACTGCTTGCAAATGTTGCAAATGGTCCTCCCAACTGCTGCTGAAGACGGCAATGTCATCCAGGTAAGCAGCGGAGAAACCCTCCATTCCGGAGAGGACCTGGTTCACCAGCCGCTGAAAAGTAGCAGGGGCGTTCTTGAGCCCAAAGGGCATCACACAGAACTGGTAGTGTCCCTCAGGCGTGGAGAAAGCTGACCTTTCCTTTGCTCCATCTGTAAGGGAGATCTGCCAGTACCCTGAAGTGAGGTCAAAGGTACTCAAGTATTGGGCAGCTCCCAGCCGGTCAATCAATTCATCCGCCCTAGGGATCGGATGAGCATCAGTCTTGGTTACTGAGTTCAGTCCCCGGTAAACCACACAGAACCTCAGTTCTGGAGTGGTGCCTGGTGGAGCTGCTTTTGGCACTAGAACCACCGGACTGGACCAGGGGCTACTGGAAGGTTCAATAACTCCTAGCTCCAGCATCTTGGTAACCTCACCGTGGATGCTGGCCTTCACCTTGTCTGACAGCCGGTAGGTCTTTGACTTCACTGGTGGGCTGTCTCCTGTGTCCACATCATGGGTACACAGGTGGGTCCTTCCCGGGACAAGGGAGAACAACGTAGAGTACTGCTCCAGTATCAGGCGGCAGTCCTCCCGCTGTTCAGGAGTTAGGGATGGGGAGAGAATCACTCCCTCCACCGACCCATCCTTTTCCTGAGACGAAAACAAGTCCGGGAGAGGCTTGCTTTCCGCTTCCTCTCCTCCATCAGTCACCATCATTAAGATGACCTCTGGCCTCTCATGGTGGGGTTTGAGGCGATTAGCATGTAGCACCCGTAGGGGCTGTCGAGGGGTCTTAAGGTCCACCAGGTATGTGGCTTTACCCTTCTTCTCTAACACCTCAAAGGGGTCTGTCCAGCGGTCCTGGAGGGCACTTAGCTCTCCAGGCTCCATCACCCACACTTTCTGGCCAGGCTCCAAATCCACCGGGTGAGCATTGTGGTCATACCACTCCTTCATTACTGCTTGGCTGGCCTCCAGGTTGTCAGAAGCTTGCTTCCACAACTTTGCCATTTGGCTCCTGAAGGCCAGCATGTAGCTCACCACATCCTGGGGAGGCTTCCTGGGAGACTTTTCCCATCCATCCTTCACCAGGCTGAGAGGACCGCGTACAGGGTGCCCATACAGAAGCTCAAAGGGGCTGAAGCCCACTCCCTTCTGTGGCACTTCCCTGTAGGAAAATAGCAAACAGGGTAGGAGGACGTCCCATTTCCTCCGCAGGCTTTTCAGGCAGACTTCTGATCATGCCCTTCAAGGTCTTGTTGAACCTCTCTACCAGTCCATTTGACTGGGGGTGATAGGGAGTGGTGAACCGGTAGGTCACTCCACACTCCTTCCACATTGCCCGCATGTACGCTGACATGAAGTTGGTCCCCCTGTCGGACACAACTTCCTTGGGGAAACCCACTCGGGTAAAGATCCCCATCAGGGCCCTAGCCACAACAGGTGCAGTGACAGTCCTCAGAGGAATGGCCTGTGGGTACCGCGTGGCGTGAACCACCGGAACCAGGATAAACCTGTGACCAGCTGTAGTTGGTGGATCCAATGGCCCCACAATGTCGATGCCCACCCTTTTAAAGGGGGTGCTCACGACAGGAAGTGGTTCCAGGGGAGCTTTCAGCTTCACCCCTGTCTTCCCACTGGCTTGACAGGATACACATGTCCGACAGTAGGTGTCAGATGCCACTTTCATCTGAGGCCAGTAAAAGTGGGGGACAAGCCGAGCAAAGGTCTTGTCCTGACCTAAGTGTCCTGCCAAGGGTATTTCATGAGCCAATTCTAACAGAAAGGCTCGGTATCGTTGAGGGACTACCAAGGCCCGGGATGAACCGGGTAAAGGTACTTTGGGTTCACTGTAGAGGAGTCCATCCTCCCAGTAAATATGGTAGTGTCCTGCAACGTTCCCTGCTGCCTGGGCTTCAGCCTGTCGCCTCAGTCCCTCAAGGGTAGGGCACTCCTTCTGGCCCTTACAAAACTCCTCCCTAGTAGGCCCTCCCTCCACATGCCACTTAGCAGGGATGGGTAGGTCCTCCAGGGAGACTACTTCCCCCTCCACGGACTCCTGGCTCACCACCGCAGGTGGCCGATCTGTCACATGGGGCGTGGAAGCCGAAGCAGGCTTCTCCTGTCTTCGGGTCTGTCCCTTTTTGGCAGCGGGCTGGGCCATTGTTCCAGGCTCCAACCCGGGCGAACTCCCTCTCTGGGCAGTCGCAGACCTTGTGCTTACACAGGCCCAGTCAGGTGTACCCAGCATCTCCGAATGAGTCCGGTATTCCACCTCTCTCCAAGCATTGTGCTCCATGTCATTCCCCAGCAAGCAATCGACTGGCACGGCAGGGCTTACTGCAACTCGAAGTGAACCTGCAACCCCTTCCCACTCAAAGGGAACCTCGGCCACCGGGTAGTGGCCCATTCTGCCGTCAGCCATCGCGGCAGGGTGGAGTACATGTGGAATCACCTGCTCTGGAGACACCAGTTGACTCCTTACCATAGTCATACTGGCTCCTGTGTCTCTCAGAGCTTCCCCTCTCTGGCCATTGATGGTGATCCATTGCCCATACTTTACAGTATTTGAGGGCACCTGGATCTTAGGAACCATCTCCCGATCTCCCAGGGACACTAAGGTGACACCCGCCCACTCACCCCCCCTTAACTAAGGGCAACTCCTCCCCGAGCGCTACACTAGCTACTCCCGGGGCTTTTCCTCCGGTGGGAGGGGGTGGTCTCTTTGGGCACCTGACATCTCCCTTATAATGTCCAACACCACCACACTCAAAGCAGTGGACAACCCTTGGCTGCTGGCTTTGGCCAGGATGAGGGTTTCGGGGCGGGTTAGCCTTAGGGGTGAAACCTGTTCCCTTTCCCTGGAAACTGTTTTGGGGAACTTTAGAGAACTCCCGCTTTTTATCTCCCCCCTCCTTCTTCTGAGGGGCGCCCTGTCCTGGCCCTTTGAGAATCCCCTCCAGTCCCCTTTGAGGACACCCGGGTACTTGCCCAGATGTCCGCCTCCTCTGCAAGCTTCCGGGGGTTGGTCAGCTTGCTATCCACCAGGTGTTGGCGCAGCTCGGGAAATCATTTCTCGAGTAGATGCTCTTTAAGAAAAAGGTCATATAACCCCTCATAGTCCTTCACCTCGCTGCCCGGTACCCAGCCCTCCAATGCCTTTCTTGCATAGTCCAGGAAATCCACCCAGTTCTGGGTGCTTAACTTGTGGCTCCCCCTGAACTTTTGGCGATACTTCTCCGGGGTTAGCCCAAACTTTTTGATTAACGCTATCTTCATGGTGGGGTAGTGGGTCTGCTTCTCTTGTTCTAGGGCCAATAATGTGTCCCGACCAGTGGGAGGCATATACTTATATAATCCACCCCCCCAGTGTTTCTCCTGGATCCCATGGGCTCTTAGGGAGACCTCATAGGCAGCCAGCCACTTGGCAATGTCATCCCCTTGACTATAGCTGGCAACTATGTCTTTAGGTAGGTAGGGTCTGGACTCCCTGGTTGGTTCTCTTGTTTCGCTGCCACCATTTGGAGAGTTGGCGAGTCCTAACTGTAGAGCCTTGAGTTCTAGCTCTTTTAGTCTAAGCTCATGAGTCATCCTCTGTTCCTCCCTCCCCTGTTTTAACCTGGCTAACTCCCACTTCAGCTTCCTTTTTTCCCCTCCTGTCTGTTAGTTCAGCTTCGGTCAAGCTTCCTCCGGAGACACTACTGCCCCCCCCCTTGAGTAGGTCATTGGTCCTGGAAGTAGGTTTCCCATCTCAGGATGGAACAATCCCTCTACCTCTATGACGGTGTCCCGGTCCGTCCCCTCTTCCTCCTCCTTCCCTTCTCCTTCCCTTCTCCATGTGCTGCCACCCAAGCCCTCAAACTGGTCTGGAGTTCCCCCTTCTTAGCACCACGCTTAAAGAACACTCCCATCTTGTGACAAAAGTCCCTAAGCTGGGCTACAGAATAAGTTTCCAGTTCTTCCAGAGCAAATTCCATTTTTGCTGAAGAGCAATGTAGGGACAATCACACAAAAAGAGGCAATTTGAAGCTACCTCCACCCACCACCAGGAATGAATTTAGAAAAAACAAAAGTAGTAATTGGGAAGTCCGCCAGGAGAAAACTCCAGGTGTAGGCCTGTGGGGTATGTTTTGTTACTTCAGAGTAGACGCAAACACAGTTTTTATCCCACCGCTGGACACCAATTATGTTGGACCTAGGGAACCCCCAGCCACATAGGGTAGCTTGGCACTAAGTGGGAAGGCCTAACTCCAAGGAACATGTGCTAAGTTTGCGTCACACCCATCAGTAACATCACCTCCATCCACTCAAAAAGGACACTACACCAAAATTTTGTAGGAAAATACGTGTCTCTTTATAAAATCATCTATAGCAATTTCGTTCTACTTTTATCACAACCTTCCTGAAATATAGTACAAATCACTGTTATCACTTTCTGGGCTAAATCCAATTTTCACTAAGCAGCATTAATATTTTTTTACACTTTATCAGGATAAACTTTCTGGGTCAATTCCTACATCCAGAATTCTAGATACATTTACTACCGCTTCCAGACAGTTACACGGACTAATTTTTACTCCTCAGTGTGACAAGTTTATATTATACTCACTAGGCTCCAAGGCTATTGCAAGTAGAGATTTATAGGTTCACAGGGTCAATTCACTAACAGGCCCCTAAAATCAGGGCTCCCTCAGCTGGCTATCTGGGTAAAGACAGGCAATTGGGGTTACATTTATTAGATGACCATATACGTTTTACTTTAAGCACAAGGTAACATTTGTCTCTCCCAGAATCTTACTCAGGCTCTAGAAGCTTAGTTTTCAAGGAGACACCCTTCTCATTTATTTCCCTTGTTTTTCCAATACAGCCCTTAGACCTTGACCTTCAGGTCCAGTACAGTAGTTTAGTCAGATACCCCTCCGCTTTTAGACGCGTTGTCTTGCAGTATTAGGGATGATCTGGGCCACGCGCCTCGGTAATGCTGTCCCTGGCGCCGTTAACTAGTGAGATTCTCCCACCCAGTCACTCGATTCTGAAGTGACTCCCCCGGTAAGGCAGACTCCCACGCTACTACTCCTAGGCCGAAGCAGACTCCTTTTACCCAGGGAGCTCTGCTCCTCCCTCCCGACCTTACCGGGTCTCCGCTGAGGCTGTCCCGGCCTGTTCGCGGTGTAACACCTGTTCCGCTCTGTGAGGGCTCCGGACCCTGCGCTGCCGGCTCTCACGCAGCTGACGGGGCCGGACTGCGGCGACTCTTTCTCTCGGCGTGCCTTGGTCTTCGGGACACGCCCCACGCTGTAGCCGTCAGAGACGGAGGAGGAGGAGGCTTCTTGGCTGGTCCTGGGCGTCTTCCCGCCCCCTTCTTCCGGGTTCCTGCGCCGCCGCTCTGCCGCACGTTGGATTCCGAACCCGCCGCTTGGATGGTCCGCACCAGGCGCTCCGTCAGCTCTCCTCACCAGAGACACCCATTCCCCCCCCCCCCCCCCCCCCCCCCCCTGTTGGGCAGACGACCGGCAACAGGCAGTTGCGTCTCTGGCCCCGACAAGGTAGGATTACTGCTCTTTGCTGATGTCAGACAGCGGGGACCCTGGGGATACGAGGCAATGGCTAACTCCTGCACTTTTAAGCGGCAGTCCAGGCGGGTCTTTCGAGATGGGGAGAAGCAGACGTCTTCTCTGCGTGCCTATTCACTATGCTCCCAGGGGGGTTGTTCTACCGCTCCTCAGCTGGTGATTTGGCACAGTTAGAAAGCTGGTGATGATTGGTGCTGTGAGGGCTCCGTCAGTAGGCGGGGGTTACATCAACCGGGTAGGGTAACTAACCTAACACACAGGCTGATCCCTCCCTCAGTGCGCCTTCCTTCCCACGCTAATCACTTAAGCAGCAGCATCTTTTAGGTTTTAGATTAAACATGTTGACCACTACATTTCATCTCACACATGCTGTTTAAATCCATAGCGCAGATGCACTGTTTTTATTCCTGGCAGCGAGAACATACAAATAAAGCACACATTGTGTCCTCTCTAGCTATTTTTATCATCACTTCCCTCACATTCAATCTTTTTTTGTGCTGCGCCCTCACTCACACTATGTGTCTCATTTGGTGGATTTAGAATATCCGTACAAACTAGACATCAAAACATCCCTGTGCTCCTCCCTCTCAGAGAGGGGATTGTAGCCCTCAGAGGAACTAGGTGTTTCCTCTAAGAGGAAAATCCCAAAGGTTGAAGCATGCCACCTTTGGTGGGTGAGGCATTTCATCCTAAAAAGGGATCATCTCACAGTTAGGTCTATGTGATATAGTCAGTGTCTTCTTCCTTCTTTTTCTCTTAGAATAGGCCCTAAATTCTATCCTCCTGATTATAGGGAGCCAACGAAGTTGCTTCAAGTGTGGAGAGATTTGGTGAAATCAAGGAACCCGCATGATTACCCTTGCTGCAGCGTTTTGGATAATTTGCAGCCTGCGAAGTAGACATGCAGGTAGCCCCAAGTATAGGGTGCTCGCATAGTCCAATTGAGACATGACCAGCGCATGGACCACGGTCTTCCAATGTTTCTCCAGCAGAAGTTGTAAGAATGTACTTATTGTCCTCATCTTCCAGAAACAAGTGGACTCGATTTGTTATAGCTGGGCGGAGAAGGAAAGCTCCTTATCCATCCTGATTTGCTGATTTCTGGCTTACTCCGAGGGTCAGTGAGTTACAGGCACTGTTGGTACATCCTCTGTACCTAAAAAATATACCCAGACAAGCTTGTTCTTCAGAGTAGAGCTTCATTTTTACCGAAGATAGTAACTCTCTTTCAAGTAGGCCCATCCATCATTCTGCCTAACTTTTATGCCTCACCTCTTCATCGAGATCTGCTACCCATTGGTCAAAAAAGGTATTTCCTGAAGCTTGCAAGCTCATTCTACTAGAGCCCAGGCTGCCACCACTGCTTTAGCTCGTGCAGTCCCTGTCCTGGATATTTGTTAGGCAGCAACGTGGGCATGCCTGCACATGTTTATGAAGGACTCCTGCCTGGACAGTCGGGTCCGGCGTGTTAGTCACCTTGCATGTTCGGTTCTGCTGGTCTTTTTAGTTTAATCCGTATTGCAGCCACCACATTCAGGGAGCTATTGCTAGGTTATCTATTCTAAGGTAAGGAATTTGCATCTAAAAGTCTCTTATCAGTTGAACAAGTTACTTACCTTTGGTAACACCTTATGTGGTAGAGACTTTGGGCCAGATGTATGAAAATATTTTGTATTCTCAAAATGTGCGAATAGCAAAAGTCTGCCATTTGTGAATGCAAAATGGCCTTTGCCTATGTATGAAAGGCTTTGGCATTCGCAATGTAGGTAATCACAATTTTAGCGATTACCTAAATTGCGAATGCAAATAGGGAATCGCAATCTACAAATCCCTAATGCACATGTAAGAAGCCTTTCCTAAATGCGGACTGTGCATTTAGGAAATGCTAATTACCATCAACTTTAAGTTGATGGTAACCATGTGCAAATTTTGAAAAATGCACATAAATGCACTTTTGAAAGTGCCATGTTGCGCCATATGCCCCTAGGGCATGTGTGTGCTTTACATGCGCACAATTAAAATTTTGGGGGTGCTTCAGGGGGGCCTTAGGCCCCCAGGCACCCTTGGCTGTGCATTTGCTAATTTGCAATTACCAGTTAGGTAATACCAAATTAGCTAATGCAAAACCATTTGCACCTAAATGAAGTAATATTAGCTAATAGCATTTTGCTATTTACCAAATCGATATTTGGTAATATTAACCCGTTAACCGCAGCGGTAATTCCGCCGCGGTGCGGGCGTTTCCGTGCGCGGGTGGGGCCGCGTTGGCCGTTGGACATGCGCAGCACTACGAAGGTAGTGGTCGCGACGGCCGACGGCAGCAGGGAAGGGGTTAAGGAATCGCAAAATATTTCGCAATACCTACATGCATAATATTTTGCAATTTCCACATAGCGTTTGAGTAAAAATCGCTATTTTACAATTGCAAAATGCTATGTACATACATCTGGCCCTTTATCTATCCGCAGATTCCTTACCGACCTACGCATCCTCCATGTTCTATGATCGGATTTTAGAGTAAAGGGTTGTTCCTGTCCTATTTTTTTAAGAGCCCTAGCTTAACCAACAAGTGTCCTTGTGGCTCAGTTCTTCTTGCGTGGAAAGTCACAAAAAGAAACTGATGTCAGTGGGATGGGGTGGCGCCTATATAGGCACAGTGCACATTACTTCTGATGTGGATTAACACCAACGAGCTGAATGATGCCACGTACTGGCGCGCTGGGCTACTGCTCACCAAAAGTTTTCGGATCCAGTCTCACACCTGGGGAATATTCTAAGGTAAGGAATCTGGGGCTAGGTAGACTCTACTAGATAAGGCGTTACCGAAGGTAAGTAACTTGTTCTTTAACATAATTCCAAGTTCTTGTTTACCTAATATTAGATTTGTAGACAGGCCACTTTAGTGTAGTGTATATTGCTCTTTCCCATCACCTTTCTGCTAAAATAAAATTGACAACGTCTTCAGATGCACATCATTAATGTGTAATGAAAGTCTCAATCCTGCCAAAAAACAATGGGTGCCATATACTTGGAGTGTTGTCATAATTGTGTAGAATAATAGAATGTCCTAACATTATAGAGAACTGAAACTCTGATGCAACAGAAACATTGAACAGCGTTTTTATAAGTCCTTAATATATGGCTGAAGATCCATTGTGGTATTTGCCTAAACTGTGTCATGGTTAATTCTCTTTCAGAGTCATGAGAATATTGGATATGAAACTGGTGGGGAGAAACTTTTTTGATCCTTCAAGCGCCACAGTGCTGCATCAGTACAGGTAGATTCTATTTAGGAATTTCTACATGGTTGAATCTCGGTTTGTATGCAAATATTTGTTTCACAGTTTGCTCTGTTGCTGCTACTGCAGTAAAGGTAAGGCGGTATAACACAATTTTAAACCATTCACAAGTTCTAGTGCTCAAACAGTGAATTACAAAAGATTGCTGTGATAAATACTCTACTATACATGCTGGCTGCTGACATTCAGATTAGGTTTGGATAGTAATTGTTCTCATTATTTAGTTACAGTTGATAGTCATGACGAGAGCGTGTCTTTGGTCATACATATTTCTTCTTGCACATTTCACATTTCAAGAATGCTCTTTCTTTCTTCCACTGCTTTGCATTCTTGACCATGGGAGTTGGTGTCCACTGTAATAATTGGGTTTCCTAACTACTGCACAGGTTACTCCTGTACTTGGTGTTTGCCCACTGGGTTTTACTGGTTAACTCTTTTGTCAGCCCACAACTTCACAATAGTAATATTCTCTTGAGTTTTCCCAAAAAGAATGTTTTCGAATTGGAAAATGTTAAGGACACAGTAGCACCATGTTGGTAGACTGGCAGTTTGAGCTCATTTCAACAGCACTGAGTTTCTGTGCAACATAAAAGTAGACTTTGAGGTAGCTGGTGTTGATCATAGAGTACTTTGTAGGTGCCTGAGGGCCAAATGTGTGATTAGCATTTTTGCAACCAGTATTGAATTTTGCTAATCAATGTATGTATTTTCAGGCCAGTTTGTAACATTATGGAGTAGGTTGCAGTCCAGTTTGTCTCATTAAGGTTTATTAGGTAGATCTCAAATTGCGACTCACTCAGTTTAGACAAAATCATAGGGAAAGTGGCCTGCAAGGGTCAGCAGACCACTATGCATTTGATTGATTATACATGAAAGAATTGCTAGTCTTATTTGATAGAGACTTCTAGACGCATATTCCTTACCTTCGAATTATCCCCATGCATCAGACTGGATCTGGAAAAAATGTTTGTGAGCAGTACCCCTGCACGCTAGTAGTTGGCATCCTACCGCTCCACGTGATGTGCGTGGTGCCTTTATAGGCTGCATCCCAGTGTACTGATGTCCATTCCTTTTTTAGGTCTCGCACATGGCGACGCAGTCGCCAGCGATACCTATTGTTACCGTCGTGCCTGCCAAGTGATACAGACCGGGGCACGCGCCGATTGATGTCTGTGGACGCGCTTGCGCAGATGCGCTTCCATAGACACACACAGCCCCTGCTTTCGCTTGGCTAGCATGCACTAACGGCGCGCGCACACGCACACACACACACACACACACACACACACACACACACACAGACACACGCGCGCACACACAAGCGCACACACACGCATACACAAACATTGCCCCCAGCCCCACTCACCGCATCGTGAGAGATCAAAGAGAGAGCGCACTCAGGTGGTTGCCGTGCATACGTGAATATGCACGGATGTGTACACCATTGTGGAAAAGGTGCACAGTGCCACATCTGAGGTGTTGGATGCTTGAACGTGAGACCGGAGGCGTAAAGGACTTTAGGACGTCTGCTGGACAAGGAGTGCACATACAGGAGAGGTGTTGTGAGAGGGATGCGTACAGGTGAGCTGCATGCGTGCACACATGACAGGCAGGGCACAGTTGCAAAGATGAGGCCTGCTGAGAGTGACTACAATCAGGTGTGTGGTGGGCTCGACACTCACCAGTATCCTCCTCCAGCCTCCAGCCCCCCTGCCCCAGGCTCCCCGTGCCCCAGGCTCCCCCTGTGCTGGCTCTGGTGGTAGGGCTGGCATGGTGCTGCGGGTGTCCTTGCGGACTGTAGGGGTAGCCCAGGGCCCGGCCCCGTAGGCGGAGCCCCCATAGGGCCCCTCGGCGGAGGGGTGGAAGCTGTGCAGGGGGTAGTGGCCCTGCGGCGAGGGGGTGCCCGCTCCGTACTCCAGGAAGGCGGCCTTGGAGTGGTCCGAGCCCAGGAGGCCCTCGGCCATGGAGCCGCTCATACTGCGCAGTGGCCCGGGCGTCTGACGGGCTCCATGTGGCGCAGTGTTGACGGACCGCTGCCACCTCGCGCCTACCAGGGGAACCCTCTGAGGCGGTCCCAGGCGCGCGCCTCTTAAGAGCAGCACGAGCCCACGAGCCGAAGGCCACGCACCGCTCTCATTGGCCCACGAGCCTGTTGTCCCCAGCTGAGAGCCACGCCCCCGAGTTGTTATCAGGGAGAAGTGACGCCACTCATGTTGACAGGCGGGTATCGAGCCTTATGCATCTGAAGCGGCTCACCAGCAGCAATCCCCGCCCCCGAAGCACTCTCTGCGAACAAGGTGAGCCTCCTCCACCTCGGACTGTCAGGTCACGCCCCTATGAAGCCGCTTCATACTTCCGAGTGGAGGCCGCTCTGACCCCGTGTTGCTTAATGTGACTGAGAAGCCGGCAGAACGTTTGAGCATTGAAAATGTAGCTGAACGCACCATGGACAATTTCTAATGTAGTTTATGTAATGTCACAGGTTGAACTTCCAGAAAATACCCGTTTTAAATAACCACCAAAACTACGTTTAGCTATAAAGCTCGTTAAATCAATTACTGCTACATAGAGCATTCATTTTATTTTGAAAACTGCAATCACTGAAAGAGAAATACATTCTATTTGATAGGAAGCAAAATATCCGGTATTGTTGTCTATGCACATTTTAATCAATGTACATATATATGCTTACATAAATAGCATGCGATTGAACGGGCAATTTTAATTTCTCTTTAATCATCCAATTTTTCACAAACTTATTCTTAACAATTGTCGAAAACCCCAAATAAGGAACTGAGGCCGATAGCACGCAAACCTTCAGGATATGTCCCAGCACTTTACTGTTGGTTTCATTCAACTTTGATCAAGCAAGTGTCTCGTGACAGTTTACTGACGGCTCTGTCAGATTATTTACAGAGTTGACAAATTGCCTTATGTCTGCTTTTTAATGTCAGATATTGATAACCCCGGCGCGGTATTTAACCCCATCTACAATAAAATTTGAAACCAACATCAAATGTATTTGTAAATATTGTGCGTGTAAATGACTTTACTATGAATATTCAAAATAATTTGTATGGCATTTTCTGTATATATTAAATAGCTCAAAATCTTTCACTGATGAAGAACTGATGTTCATTTTTACATTAGACCTTCAATCCCTCCAGAATGTTCCTTAGGGATATTCAACCTTTTTTAGGTCTCGCTGGTGATGCAGCGCGAAAGCTCTGTCGCCAGCGAGATCTATTGTGGTCGTCTTGCCTGCCAAGTGGTACAGACTGGGGCACGCGCCGATTGATGTCTGTGGAAGCGCTTCTAAAGAGTCGCGCTTGCGCAGCCGCCCTTCCATATACACACACAGCCCCTGCTTTCGCTAGGCTAGCATGTACTAACGGCACGCGCGCACACACACAGACACAGCCAGCCCCCCCCCTTCCTTGAAAACACACACACACACTCACGCACACGCACACACATACACACGCACACACGCATACACACGCACACATACACAAACACGCACACGCGCATTGCCCCCCTCGCCCCCCATTCCCCCCCCGCCCCACTCACCGCATCGGCGGCCTCAGCCGCCACTCCTGACTTCTGCAGCCACCACGGGGCTCTCCCTCAGGCATGGGAGCCCCGCGTCAGTACTGCTTCTCTGGGCCAGCCACTCCTTGGGCGCGGACTTCCCATAGAAGACGAAAGTCCCGCCCCACGACAGGCGTGACACACCCGATTTTCCGGTTTCGGGATGTGCACGCTCAAGGCTGCACATCCCGACATCACGACCTCTGGCAGGAAGTTTTCATTTTTACCGAACATGGGAGGGTGATCATGCAGCCAGCTGGACGAGAGCAAGTGTGCCTACATCCGAGGTACGGCACTTTCGGGCGGGTGGTGGGGAGATGGGACTAGTCATAACTAGTGCCCGTGCGTAGCTCGCAGCATGACTCAGGAGTTGGTCGCCATGGTAATACGAACACACTTGTTCGATAATTGCAATGGTTTTTAATAACCGCGTGAATAAAGATGTGACGCATGAAAGTGTTAAAGACCACCACAGAGAACATGCTAGAAGCTGAAGCAGGCTGGGTTCCAAGTGTCTCCCTAGCAGGGCTTTAAGTGGGATGAAAAAACTAGGGGGTCTCTCAAAGGGGTGTAGCCAATGTAATTAAGGACGTGCCAAAAAAAACACCTATGCCAAAAATCTGTGTTTAGCATAGTGTGCCGCCCAATTTGTATTTTGCTGTTTGGAATGCGCTTGTTCTTTCTTTTGAATGACACGTGAGTTGGCATGTTGGGAGTTGCCATGAGCAGAGTGCCTGGAAGGGTGAGGATGGGCCCTCTCGGCGCTCCCTGTCTGGTCACCCCACCCCACCCCAGTGACTGATCTTCGTGTGTGCGCGCCCTGGACAGCTTTAGGGAATCCTGATCCTGCGCCCACCTCGTCCTGAAACACTTGAGTAAGGTAAGTCCCTGCGCATGAGCCCAGCCCTGAAAAACCGAGTGAGGTGTGAGCCCGAGAAGGTGCTGTCAAGTGTGCAGCAGGCGCAGTGGCACCGGGGCCGACACTTTGACTCTTGCACTGCCTCGCATGTCCATGGCTATCCCATCGGGTCACAACGCTTTTCACGCAGGAACCGCCGTCCCGACTTGAGTAGCGCACCTGCCGGCCCGCACCCCAACCCTTCACAAAATTAACACTGACTCACCGCGATACACCCGGAAAGGCAATCCGTTTACGCCAGAGTGATTGCATCACCCCCAAACCCCCCTCACACCCTGAAGTACTTCCTCTAATGACCTGACAGATTAACCCCCCCACCGCCTCCTTTCCTGCAATGCACCGACGGGCAGGGGCCGAGCTCCCACTCCATTCACTTTGATGCCGGGTGCTAATTACCACACTTCCTGTGAGTAATCCGGGCTGACCTTTCACTACAGTGACAATCATCAGGACTTGCCCATTGAATGCAATGGGCACCATTAAACACCCCGTGTATTAGCATGGCAGTGAAGTCTACAGCTGTGTGTGGGGGTGTAATACAGTATTACACCCCCACACACAGCTGTAGACTTAACTGCTATGGATGGGATCGTTAATCCTCCCCAAGTGGCTAATACCACACCCTGGGATGGGGGGGGGGATGCTTGGTGTAGTGCGACGACTCGACAGTGAGGGGTCTGTCTCTTCCATTTAAACAAAATAGAATCCACTCAGAAGGTGGTAGTGATCCCTAAAGTGATGGGGAGCACACAGTGTTGTTTCAATACCCCTCACACACCAAAAGGCCCCTTGGTGTCATGCTTCATCATCGGGGCCTTCGCATCCCTCTACGGGACGCGGCGTGCTGCGACTCACGAATACGTAGGAGCACTGATAGTGAACTATGTGTGTGTGTGTGTGAGAGGGAGTGAGTGTTGAGGTGAGAAAGTGAAGGTTAAAAAATACCTGGCTCGTAGGAAAAAATATATTTATTATGTCCTCGGCTGGTATTGTTAAAAGGGGTGCAAGACGAGGTTGTCAGTTATACGTATTAGGATATACCAACCTCAAAAAGTGCGTCAACATGTTTCGGAGTCCAACGACTCCTTCTTCAGGACCAGGATATGCACGACTATCCTCACCTTACTCACATGGGATTGAAATGTAAAAATGTATTCTACAAAAAAACACTAGGTGAAATGTACCTATAGGTGTTATCGTTTGTATAAGTTCTGTTGCGCCCAATTGGCGTTGAAGATATAGAACCTGTAGGATAAACCAAAAGCATAATAAACATCCCAGTTGGACGTCCAGGAGTAGGGAAAAAATAATTCCATACATCGGAGGGTAAAAATGAACCAAAAGTGAGGTTCAAGGACCCTGTGGAACAAAACACGAAAAAGACACACAATAGACAAAGACATACACTAATTGAAGATACGCCAAATATCTTCCCTTAATATTAACTGTGGAGGAAGGACAACGAAGATCTTGTAATTTGTGGCTTACTTATGGACCAAGGTTATCAGACCTCATGAGCCTTAGCGTGGTATTGGGGGTTCCTTCCTCACTGCTCAATATAGCAACCTATAAGATGTTAAAGGTAGGTTTTAGGGTCATGAATAAGTGATAAAACTGGATATCTCAGTTGCCCTTCTTTTAACAACAGAACTCACGGTTACTGCACGACCTAGTAGACTGCCATCCCCTCAACGCGGCTCCGACGATGTGTCGAGGCTTGTTGACTCGTCTCTTTTATACCGCCATAAACACTTCAATTAGATGGTAATTGGAAGCAGAATCATGCCCAAAGAAGGATAGAATCCTTCCATCAGGTCCGGTATTGCGCGCTGAACAGGGGTGTGTCTCGCGGTTGGAACGCGCATGCGTTAGAAGTAAGTGTTTTCAAATGCGCACATGTGTATGGCCGTTCGCGCTGCTGTCTGGGAGGCTCGGCCTATATACGCAATGCGCATGCGTCTTAGTATCAAAATAGGGAGACGCTGGTTAATCGCGCATGCGTGTTACGCACTGGGGAGCGAACGGAGGTTCAACATAATGCATATCCTATGTCAAAGCCAATATTGGGCGAAATTGTGTGCTAGCGCCCGCGTCCTATGTTTCAGGAAGCTGATATGAAGTGGCCATAATGTAAAAAACCAGGGGAATCAGGTACACATATCAGGCTTAACAATATAGGAAATGGGTTATAGTTATGGCCAGAAGGCCAGAGGGTTCTTTGGCATAACCTAAACGAGGTCTATACATTCAGACCGGCTTTTTTTTAAAAAAAACATTGAAACCTTAGCTGGTAGCCAGTACATTGGGGACCAGACCAAACTACTGTACCCCAGAATGCTCAGCCTTTTTTATCATGGGGCCAAGGACCCCGCAGAGGGAGGAACAGGAAGGGGAACAATGTCACCTGGCAGCCTACAGACCAAGCAGACCACAGGGTCCATACCCGGAGCATGACTGCGAACCAAGCCTCAACAAGCAAGAGGGGAACTTAGTCATTAATATAACCCCCTGGCCCTTAACTGAAATACAGAATGAGGTACTTAATAAGGGCTTTGGATACGTCCCCACTAATAAACCGGACTCTTTCCTTCTGCATAAGGAGATCCAGGGTTTTATTAGAACTATAAAACTGAGGGCCTTCTTTAAAGACAAAGAACCATCCCAAGAGACTTCGGATACAGGTTTAAGACAGTTGAGGTACTGGCATTCGAAAAGGCCATCATGCTAGAACTTAGTAAATTGAACATCAAGCAGAATGTTTTCCAAAATATGAGTAAACTTGAGAATGAGGCGATAAAAGAACTCACACAGAACAAACAACTCACCATAAAACCTGCAGATAAGGGCGGGGCAGTGGTGATTCAAACCACAACTGCATATGATGAGGAATGCAGAAGATTACTCTCTGATAGGAGGAACTATGAGGTTCTGGCAGAAGACCCCACTGAGTCCCTACGTGTGCAAATAGAGGCAATGATTGAGGAGGCCTTGGCGCATGATTGGCTCACCAAAAAAGAATCGGAATTCTTGGTTCAGAAAAATCCCCGCACACCCTACTTCTACACAATACCCAAGGTCCACAAAAACCTAGAGAACCCTCCGGGCCGCCCAATTGTGTCCGGCATTTCATCCATTTTGGAACCATTGTCCAAATTTGCCGATGCCTTTTTGAGACCTCTGGTGCAAGCGACGGACACATACCTAAGGGATACTAAAGCGGTCCTGCAGTTACTACAGAACTATCCATTTGACCCAGACTCACAGATGCTGTTGAGCCTCGATGTGGAGAGTCTCTACACGAGCCTCCCACATGATGAGACACTACTGATCATTGAAGAAGTACTACATTCTGACCGATGGAAATATCAGACCCCCCGTGGAGTGGTCATGGAGTGTATCTCGATAGCACTTACCAAAAACTTTTTCGAATACGAGGGCACTCTATATTGGCAAAGTCATGGAACAAGTATGGGGAGTACATTTGCGCCGAGTCTGGCGGGACTGTATGTACACCATCTAGAATCCTCCAGGATTCTCCATCCAGACAACCCCTTCAGGGAAAGAATCCGCACTTGGCGACGCTATATAGATGACATTCTGGTGATTTGGGAAGGAGATGGCCAATCGATCACTGAGTTCATGCATTGGCTCAATAACCAAAACCCTTTTCTAAAATTCACCCACCAAATGTCCAACGATTCAATGGTCTTCCTAGATTTGAATATCTATCACGAGGCAGGTCTGTTAAAAACTGAGACTCATTTCAAACCGACGGCGAGGAACGGTCTCCTCAGGTTCGACAGTTTCCACCCACGTCACCTGAGGGAGAATTTACCATACGGACAGTTCCTACGCCTACGCCGCAACTGAAGCGATATAGCCAAATAGAGATTTGGGTGAAAAGCTGAAACAAAGGAAGTACCCAGATAAGGTCATTCAAAAAGCTATGAAAAGAGCGAGAAACAATAACCGTGAAGCTCTCCTTGAAGACAAACCTGCCAGAGAAAACACACCAAGTAGAACAGTTTGTGTCACAACGTACAGCTCAGTTTCCAACCAAGTTTCAAAACTGGTTAATAAACACTGGCGTATTTTGACAAGCGGCTCGGTTGATCTGGAAAAACCTCTGTTTGCCCACAGGCGGGGTAAGAATTTAAAAGACATTCTTGTACACACGAGACCATCAACCACGAAAAACAACAAACAAGGTTACAGGGGCTACAGGGTCACCATCCATGTGGAAACTGCAAAAGCTGTCATCTAACTAAAAAGAGTCAGATCCTTACTTTCATGAATGGCACCAGATGGGAACAACGCACGTTCACGAACTGTAATAGTAAGAACGTTGTGTATCTAATCACATGCCCTTGCAACAAAGAATATGAGGGCATGACTACAAGGGCGGTCAAAATCAGGATTAATGAACATAAAAGCAACATAAGATGTAAAAAATCAAACACAAAAATGGCAGCCCATTTCCTGGAACACCAGCACTGTGTGAACGAAATACAGTGGACAGTGATTAAACAATTGCCAACGGATGTTGGCTTATTCGAAAAGGAGCAAAGGTGGGTGTTCCGTCTAGGGACAGACACCACTGGATTGAACGACTCCATCCCTTGGAGCCAATTGCGATGATCCATCTTGACCCACTAGATTAAAAATTGAATTATGATACTGTAAACAACTGATGCAAAAACCGAACTGACAATCACCTTTATACTGGCTACCAGCTAAGGTTTCAATGTTTTTTTTTTAAAAGCCGGTCTGAATGTATAGACCTCGTTTAGGTTATGCCAAAGAACCCTCTGGCCTTCTGGCCATAACTATAACCCATTTCCTATATTGTTAAGCCTGATATGTGTACCTGATTCCCCTGGTTTTTTACATTATGGCCACTTCATATCAGCTTCCTGAAACATAAGACGCGGGTGCTAGCACACAATTTCGCCCAATATTGGCTTTGACATAGGATATGCATTATGTTGAACCTCCGTTCGCTCCCCAGTGCGTAACACGCATGCGCGATTAACCAGCGTCTCCCTATTTTGATACTAAGACGCATGCGCATTGCGTATATAGACCGAGCCTCCCAGACAGCAGCGCGAACGGCCATACACATGTGCGCATTTGAAAACACTTACTTCTAACGCATGCGCATTCCGACCGCGAGACACACCCCTGTTCAGCGCGCAATACCGGACCTGATGGAAGGATCCTATCCTTCTTTGGGCATGATTCCGCTTCCAATTACCATCTAATTGAAGCGTTTATGGCGGTATAAAAGAGACGAGTCAACAAGCCTCGACACATCGTCGGAGCCGCGTTGAGGGGATGGCAGTCTACTAGGTCGTGCAGTAGCCGTGAGTTCTGTTGTTAAAAGAAGGGCAACTGAGATATCCAGTTTTATCACTTATTCATGACCCTAAAACCTACCTTTAACATCTTATAGGTTGCTATATTGAGCAGTGAGGAAGGAACCCCCAATACCACGCTAAGGCTCATGAGGTCAGATAACCTTGGTCCATAAGTAAGCCACAAATTACAAGATCTTCTTTGTCCTTCCTCCACAGTTAATGTTTTGGGAAGATATTTGGCGTATCTTCAATTAGTGTATGTCTTTGTCTATTGTGTGTCTTTTTCGTGTTTTGTTCCACAGGGTCCTTGAACCTCACTTTTGGTTCATTTTTACCCTCCGATGTATGAAATTATTTTTTCCCTACTCCTGGACGTCCAACTGTGATGTTTTTTATGCTTTTGGTTTATCCTACAGGTTCTATATCTTCAACACCAATTGGGCGCAACAGAACTTATACATACGATAACACCTATAGGTACATTTCACCTAGTGTTTTTTTGTAGAATACACTTTTACATTTCAATCCCATGTGAGTAAGGTGAGGATAGTCGTGCATATCCTCGTCCTGAAGAAGGAGTCGTTGGACTCCGAAACATGTTGACGCACTTTTTGAGGTTGGTATACCCTAATACGTATAACTGACAACCTCGTCTTGCACCCCTTTTAACAATACCAGCCGAGGACATAATAAATATATTTTTTCCTACGAGCCAGGTATTTTTTAACCTTCACTTTCTCACCTCACCACTCACTCCCTCTCTCACACACACACACACATAGTTCACTATCAGTGCTCCTACGTATTCGTGAGTCGCAGCACGCCGCGTCCCGTAGAGGGATGCGAAGGCCCCGACGATGAAGCATGACACCAAGGGGCCTTTTGGTGTGTGAGGGGTATTCAAACAACACTGTGTGCTCCCCATCACTTTAGGGATCACTACCACCTTCTGAGTGGATTCTATTTTGTTTAAATGAATTGTTAGGGGAGACTGAATCCACCTCTTCCTCTCCCTCCCGCCTTTGGTTGTATTTAGGGTCTGTCTCTTCCACCACTAAAACGCACATGCACTATGTGAAAGCAGGCCAGAGGGAGACTTTGAGAAAGTATTTTGAACATAAATTCATGGGGGGAGGGGTGCATTTTTTCCTCGTTGACGTCCGATTTACAGCGCTCTGACACCTTCGGGTAATGTCCGCGCTTTATAAAAAATACACTAAATAAATAAAATTGTAACTCATGAAATTGGGAGCCTTGAGTATTGACGGCTAATGTTTGCTGTCGGTAGCGGCAGCAGAATGAGGCCTGCGTGAAGGATGGTTGGATGATTTTCTTTTGTATTCTCTTTCCCAACCATTACTTTAATTTATCGTGAATGGACCCTGGCTTCCCGCATGTTAACAATACCTGGTCCATGGTATTGTGTTCTGTGCTGAAGCATTGCCATAGGCTATTGGCTCCCCTTTCAGCCAATGGCAGTCTCCTGCTGCTACTGTGTGAAAGGTCATCCCATTGTCTCTTGTTTTCAAAATGGACCAGCCCGACCTCTTCGAATTTCTCCTCACTCAGTTTAGTAACCGGAGCAGCCAACAGGAAGACAGTTTTGTTAAAGCAGCAAATGGGAGGACACACACACACACAACCCTACACACACCCACACACACACAACCAAACACAACCACACACACAACCGCACACACAACCACACACACACAACCACACACACACAACCACACACACAACCACACACACAACCACACACACAACCACACACACAACCACACACACACAACCCCACACACAACCACACACACACAACCACACACACAACCACACATACAACCACACACACAACCACACACACAACCACACACACAACCACACACACACACACACACAACCACAACCACACACACACACAACCAACCACACACACACACACACACACACACACACACCCCGTCAGTTCACACTTTCACCAGGCACAAACACCATCAGTCGTCAGTGCACGCTTTCACCGGGCACAAACACCACCAGTCGTCAGTGCATGCTTTCACCAGGTACAAACACCACCAGCCGTCAGGGCACACATCAATTGTTAACGCATCCACAATTAACTATTGTAGCAATCGCAGTATGGCGCACTTTACTTTTAAACATATTCATCTAAAGCGCAGCCTGCCACCATTGCTACAAAAAATAAATCTACATTTTTTTGGCCTACAATTTATAGACTTTTGTTGCAATTGGTGTTGCAATATTTAGCAATGCCAACAGCTCAAACTTAATTAATGCGAGACCTATTGCATGGCAAATTCTTGGTTTTTTTTGCGCATGTCAGCGTAGATCCAGAGAGAGCTACCCATAGTCATTTTTTGACGGATTCGTTTTCAATTTTTGTCAAAGCCTTTTTGAGGTTTTCTCCTGATGTGGCAGGTATTGTCAGCAAGGAAAGCCAGCTTCAAGCCCTTTGGTGCCTGTCACCCACGACTCTCTTCTGTTTGCCTTTGGTGGCTTGAGCACAACCACAATGCGAAGACATGCATCGTGCCATGCATCCAAACGACATCAGAGTGTGCTCCCTCAAGTTCCTTTCCCCTTGATGTGTGATGCCGTAACGGTCTCGATCCTGGTCAAGAGGAAGGTCCCGGAATTGGTGGCGGAGTCCTAGATGCCCAGACGTGGGCCCCTTGCTCACTTTGCAACTGGATTCAAGCTAGCCTGGCTGAAGAGGGCTGTTAGCCCGAAACCTGTCCAAGGATGCTTCTTTCTGGTCCAGGGAAGACATGGCTTGGCAGTTCGGGCTGGACTGTTCCCATGAGGCACAGGGTCAAGACTGATTTGCATGTAGATGTGTCTGAACTGGGGTGGCAAAGTGAGCTAAAGAATGATGATGATGGATTCAACCCAGATCTGTGACTGGGGATGAGTGTTTGAAATGTTTCAGCACTCCGTCCATCATCTCCTTGTGTTTGCTTGGAGTCCAAGATCCTTATCACACTGGAAGTAGTCTTCTGGTTAGTCTCACAAGAAGAAGAGCACCAAGATGTTTGACTTCACCCTGTTTGTCGAAGTCTTCAGACAAGATGACGAAGAGCTGTCACTCAAGGCCTGGCTGTGTCATGCCTGCCCAAGTTTTTGCAAGCCTGAAAAAACCCTCCACAACTAATTGTCATATGAGGTCATGCAACTCATTTGGGTGACATGTTCCCTCTGGCACACTTACAGGCCCCGCGGGTTCAGGTAGGGCCCATACTGTCTCCAGCAACTGTTCTGTTTCTGGCTCCAGTCGGGCCCCATGGATCCATGAATGGATTTATCTGGACTGGCGCCATGGCATCTTCTCGACCTTCCCTGGCACCGGTCCTGATGCAGACGCTTCCATTGCTGCCCTACCTATTCACATTCCAGACTCCGACAATTTGCTGAAGAGGCATTGTTCGACTGCAACTCTGGCATCGACTGGAGCCATGCCTTCCAGTCTGAATCCCTATTCTTATGGGCTGGGACCTGGGGAGGAAAGGAAGGTAGTCACTGGACGGACAGTGAAGAATACCAGCCTCTAGACCCCAACATGGACAGGTGTGAGAAATTGGCAGACGCCAGTGGGCTATACGCCTCTCCAGATATTGGAATGGTTTCTCCTCCTACAATGGTGTGAGGAGGGTGGCCGAGGCCCTGGACCTTGGCCTACCCTCAGTGGCAGTTAAGACTGAAGTCTTGACAGATGTGCTTCAACTGGGAGTGACTCCATCAGAACGGCTTTTCCCATTTAATGATGTCCTTACGTATGTCCTGCTTGGGAGCTGGTCCAAAAGCTGCACTGGGGCTCCTGTGAACAGTACATTTGTCCGCCGCCACTGCTGGTTCCAGGAGACACGCAACACCCTACCCTGACTCATTCCCTAACACCCTTCCAGATAGGGAATACAAAAGGCTGGAGACCTTAGGCAAAACATGTTTTTCTTCTAGCAGCCTGGCACTGTGGTCTGTGAACAGCACAGTCCTTATGGGCCTTTACTTCCATTCCCTCTGGGATTCAGTTGTGTATGTGCTGTTCATGGTTCTGATGGCAATCCGGGTCCTACTTTCCCAAGCTATCACAGATGGAATTGGTGCAGCGAAGTTTACAATCCGATGCGGGCTGGACATGACCGACTCTCTAGGCTGAGCGGTTTCTTAGTCAGTGGCCATGCAGTGCCACGCGTGGCTGAGGACAGCTGGGTTTTCTGGGGATGCTCAAGCTTTGCCTATGGACATGTCCTTAGATGACTCCAGTGTCTTGGAAGACAAGGTGGGCTCAGCTCTGGAGTGCTTCAATGATACTACAGCTACTGCCAGGTCTTTGAGCCTTTCAAGGGCCCGCGCCAATCCAGGTCTTCCTTTTGTGGCTACGGAATGGGTTTCCAGATGCGTCTTTACCCGCCCAGCCACAATGGTGTGCAAGATTCCCAGCCTCTGCGTGGTCCAGTATTCGGTACCCGCAGACCCTTGGATTGGGCAGCCAGAGGTCAGGCCAGTCCACCACTCCCCCTAGCAGCCTCCAAGCCCCATTAGTTTGCCCCCTTAACATCATGCGCACCCAGTGGGAGGCAGGATACGCCATCACCTGCCCCACTGGAGGTCAAAAACATCAGACTGTTGGTTCTTCAGATTGTCCGAAAGGGCTACTATCTCCCCTTCCTGGCTTCCTCTCAACCCATGCTACCAACTTGCGACAGGCTGGCTGAGTACGATGTCGTCTCGCTCCACCCAAAAGTGGCTGTTCTCTTGGCCAATGTGAGCCATAGAGAGGGTACAGACGCCAGAAGTAGATCATAGTTGTTATTCCTGCTACTTTGTGATGCCCTAAAAGTACACAGGCCTTCGTCCTATCCTGGACCTGAACTCTCTAAATATCTTCCTGAAAGAGGGGAGATTAAAATGCTCATACTCACTCAAGTCCTGCCTGGCCTGGACCCGGAAGACTGGAGGGTAGCGTTGTACTTGCAGGATGCAAACTTCCAGATTCCTGTCCTGCCTGCCTACAGGTGTTACCTGCGGTTCACTGTGGGCTACAAGTACTTCCAGTTCGCTGTGCTCCCTTTTGGCCTCACCAGCTCCTCCCAGGTTTTCACCAATGGGATGGCAATGGTTGCAGCTCATCTACGGGGCTCCCGGTGTCCAGTCTTCCCTTATCTCGATATTGGGCTGTTGAAGGCAGGCTCCCCCAAGCTGACTTCTTCCAAATCCAGACTAGAGCGCACGTGCTGCACTCGCTGGGGTTCACTATCAACATGCCAAAGTCACACCTGACTCCCTGTCAGACGCTCCCTTTCATCTGGGCTGTTCTGGACACAGTGCAGTTTCGGATCCATCCTCCCGAATGGTGAGTCCAGGATATTCCGAGTGTGATACCCATGTTTCTGCCTCTATCTTGGTTTTCAGTGAGACTGACTCTGCAACTAGGATTTATGGCCTCTTGCATCTTGCTTGTGGTACATGCCTGCTGGCACATTCGAGCTCTGCAGATGAATCTGAAGTTCCAGTGGGTGTAGCATCACTGGAATGCCTCCGACATGGTTCAAATCTTGGCAGGAACTTCAAAAGATCTGCAGTGTTGGTTCAGAAACATGAATTGAGTCGGCGGCTGCAGACTCCCTTCCCGATTGAGTTCTGACAGTGGTGACAGATGTGTCACTCCTGGGATGAGGCGGACATCTGAAAGAGGTGGAGATCAGAGGTCTCTACTTTCCTGCAGAATCTATATATACAGCTCTACGTGTGTGTGTGGGTGTGTGTGTGTGTGTGTGTGTGTGTGTGCGTGTGCGTGTGTATATATATATATCTATATCTAATTGGTTATGCATTTCCTGCAAATCAACTTCTAACCTGGATTAAAGAACTGTTAATCAATCTGGTGGTCCGTCTCCTGCCTAGCGCTTCGCCGATCTGTGTGGTTGGAAGTGGCGTCTTTGGAGTTTTTCGTGAATATATATATATATATATATATATATATGCAAACACAGGTTTTGGCGTTTGCTCCAGCCTCCCTCAGCAGCGGGCTTCCCGGCGGGATCGCCACTTCCCAAACATCCACACACTCCTGGTCGTAACGAGCTCGTAAATCAGCAACACACCAGAGCCGGGGCCCAAATGTTGGTTCAAAGTGCTATATTTATTGGCACACGGATAAACCTTACGCGTTTCGAGGCTTGCACCTCTTGCTCACCCGTGAGCAAGAGGTGCAAGCCTCGAAACGCGTAGGGTTTATCCGTGTGCCAATAAATATAGCACTTTGAACCAACATTTGGGCCCCGGCTCTGGTGTGTTGCTGATTTACGAGCTCGTTACGACCAGGAGTGTGTGGATATATATATATATATATATATATATGTATATCATTTTTTCTCATACCAATGCAGCTTCCAATAGGAGGCTAAACAATGTAAATACACACATAAAGACTGTATTTGCCAATATATAAAAATACAAGAGGGCAAGACGCACTTGAACTCTGTTTTTCAATGAGCAAAGCACTCATAAAGAGCAACACTGCAAATAAAGCAGGCATTGTTAGCCTATAGGCTGCATTGCAAACCAATAGCATTGAAAATTAAAGCATTTTCAACAAAAACTGGCACCGTGCCTTTAAGGCAGCCATGACCCCTAGCTTCCCATCATGCCTCAGGGGTGACAGTTAGGTCAGTTGTTCTTTACAGCACCTTCAGTCTGGACCCTGGATTTTCAGCTCTTCCTTTTTTTGCCTTTCTGTCAAAAATATCTTATAAAAATCATTTTTTTGCTTTCTCTCAACATCTTTTAGTCTTAGAGTGCAAATACCACCTTTTTTGTGTTCCAGAAAAGGTTTAATTTCTTTCAAAATGCCTTCTTTATGCGACCCTTGCCCTACCAGTGGTAAAAAGAAGGCCAGAATAGATAAACTCCCTGTGTGTATTCTCTGCCTCCCTGAGTCTCACTCTTCCAACAACTTCCATCATTGTTAGAAGTTGTCGAGAAGGACCATCAAGGACAGGGAGAGGATTAAACTTTATGGCCTCTCGGAAAGAGGTAGGTCTCCTGTGAGGCAGCAGATAAAGAGAACTTGGTTGACGTCAAGAGGAAAAGTCCTGACCTGTTCTCCGTCGGGATCGACGTTGAAGCTGCCGACAATGAAGAAATAGGCGTTGAAGACTTCGGTGATGCAGCGCATCATCAATCGACAACAAAATCATCGTCGACGCATGTAACAAGTCCTCCGTTGAACTCAACTAGGCGATGCTCAACGTTGTGAGACAAATCTCCATCGTCGCCGGCTGGGCGTTCGACGTCGAGGCAGATCACTCCGCCGTCGCAGCGGCGATCGACGTCAAGGCACACCGCTCCATCATCGCCTCATCATCGGCGATCGACGTCTAGGCACAGTTCTCCGTCGAGATCAATTTAACTATCTTCAACGTCGAGGCACAGGACACCTCCTTCATCGTCAAGGCAGAAGTCTCCGTCTAAGTCAAGACAAGGCTCTTCGACGTCGATCCGTCATGCATCTTCGAGGTCGAAACAGAAAACGCTGCCAAGATCAGTAAAAGAATCTTCGGTGTCGTAACAGAGATCTCCGTCGCAGGTAGCCCAACGCCAGTCGACATCGAGACACCAGTCTTCTGAGTGAGGACAGCAGACGTCAAGGCATGACACTCCGTCGGCGTCGGGTAGACGTTCGACGTTGAGAGGACGTTCTGCTGTAAGATCAAGTCCACTTTCTAAGAGAAGAAAGTCAACGTCGAGGCACACGTCTATGTTGAGGCGACAGTCTGTGCGCAGATGCTCCAGATCAACGTTGAGGCACCCTTCCAGAGACGCCTCACCTCCAGTAAGCCTATCATCGTCTCCTTCAGGCTCCCATAGTTTTTACCGAGGATCAACGCCAAGATCCCCGGAGGTGTTGATCTCGACGTCCAGCAGTCCAGTGTCGGGGGACACGAGGATTCCCCAACCAGGCCTGCACATGAAGAGGTGAACTCCCCACCGCCTGTACAGTCTCCTCCTGAGGGGGGAGAGAGGTGCAGATCGCCTTCCATCCATTTGTCACCACAATGGAACAGGCCTTTGAATCACTGGGCCACTGCCAAGGTCACGGCAGAGCAGCAGTATTCGAGCCCTCTGCACAGATCTCAGTTGGCTCGTCTAGTACAGGCAGTGGATAGAGAATGATGTCCTTCAAGAGCCAGAGATCGCAGCCGCACCCCTGTGCACTCGCACAGAAAGAGGTCTAAATCAAGAAGCAGGAGGAGAACACACAGATCCCTGACTCCTTCCTCTTCTTCCACTCGTACGTCCCACAGAGACTACTCACCTACTTTGACTGGCAGTCCGTCCTCGAGGGTCTTTCCGGTGGACGACGTCTACACTTTTCAGGATATTCTTGGCAGAGGGGCAGTAAAGCTGGGTATCCCTATGCCATCTCATTGGAGCAAGTCCTCTGTGATTTTCGAGACTCTGCACCAAAGAGCACCATCAGTCAGTCAAACAAGCTTTATTCGACAATTTGTCTTAAAAGCAAAATGCAGAAGATATTACTAGACAGATATTTTGATATCAGTTTACAAAGTAATTAAGCATGATTGAGAGACTTCCTTAAAATACAAGTTAATTTTCATGATATTATCTTAAAAGCCTTAGAACAGTAGTAAAATAGCATTAATAGCTTACATAAAGGACAGCCATTAAAAACAAGCACCATTAAAAAAACTCAGGTGAAAGGTGTTAAAAAAAATTCCAAACATGTGGAGCCAGCATTAGAGGGCTAATAAATTTTTATCGAAGTTTAATTATGGAACTTCATATACAGGTGCAAAAAGAGCATTTATTTAGTGGAAAAAGATTGTGACCTTATGGCGCATGCCAACGTAAGAATTTTACTACAGCTGTAATGATTGGAATAGAAGTGTTTGTACGTAAAATTCTTCCTGCTTCTTCATTCCTTCTAGTTCCAAGTAGTTTACAAATTGGGACAAGCCATACCTGACGAGGAGCAGCATAGGCTGGGCAAGCAAACAGCAAGTGTGCCGCCAACTCCTCTTTAGTCTGACATACAGGACACACATTATCATAAGATTTGGACCATCTGGCTGTAAAAGCTTTAATGGGCAATGAGCCCACCCTAAACTGGAAATATAATTTCCTATCGTGTGGTTTAGCTATTATGTCCAAAAAAACTTCAAAATTCAGGGACAATTTAGCTTCCAAAAAGTTTTCTCTTAAGGTAGATGACATATTATTGCTAAGGGTTTTTTGTGTGATCATCTCCCAGTATTTTTCTTTCAGGATCTTTTTTGGGGGAAAGCCAGCTCTATCTGGTTCTTCCCATAGTGTCCTCATACCTATACTTTCTAGGGCATCTCTAATTTCTCTCAACCATCTTATTTTGTGGAATGTGTTAGCCCTGATTATGTCCAGAAAGCCAGCGGCATAATGATTTAGTTCTGGTGTGGTCCAAAGCCTATGCCAGTATAGTAAAGGGTGCAGTTTGGCCACCTCAGCGTGGGGCCTTCTTCCTAGGTCTTGTAGTAACGGACACACTGGTGTACTTTGGGGGAGCAATGTGATGTTACGCATGAACCTATTTTCAGCGGTCGTGAGATTGACAAGGTTTTCGTACCCCCAGAGCTCTGCTCCATAGTGTGCAGAGTTAACCACCTTCATATTGTAAACCTGGAGCACAGTGCTGATTGGTTTGGTCAATGAGGTATTAAACTCCCTATTTAGTACTCCGGACAGTTGTCGGTGTTTGAGCATTGCTAGGTCAATTTCTTGTTTCCATTTTAGATCACTTTGGATGATGACCCCCAAGTAAGTAAATGCTTTTACTTGCTCCAATGGACGATTATTCATTACAGTTTTACTTTTGAAAGTTCTATGAGGATTAAAAGACATGAATTTCGTTTTCGAAACATTGACTTCCAGACTGCGAGTGGTGCAGGCTTCTTCAAAAATGTTCAGGGCCCTCTGCAAACCATTCGGGGTCTTTGAAATTATCAATGTGTCGTCCGCGAACATTAAAATCGTGATTTTATTACCCGCTAGTACCAGAGCGTCGGTGGGCTCAGCTTCCATGTAGTCTACAATGCCATTAATGAATAGGGAGAATAAGGTTGGTGCCAGCACACAACCGTGGCGTACCCATCTCTCTACTGGGAATGGGCTGGTAACCATGCCCTGGGAACCCCAGCGAATTTTAGCATAGTTTTCTTCGTGCAATCTCACAAGTAATGTCAGTAAATTTGGAGGGATCCCCATTTCAAGCAAGATTACCCATAGTTTGTGGCGTGGAACAAGATCAAATGCTGATTTTAAATCAACAAAGGCGGTGTACAAGCTACCATTGGCCAGGACCACCGATTTCCAATACAGCAAAGTGAAGCGGAATACCTGGTCCGTGGTACTGGTGTATGCTCGAAAGCCTGCTTGCAGGGGGAATCAAATGCACTTCTCATCAATCCACTCCTGCATGTTGTTGAGAATTAGCCTGCCCATTATTTTCTGTAGGGAGTCTATCAGGCTGATTGTCCTGTAGTTGCCGGGTTGTGTATTCTTTCTCCTTTCTTATAAATGGGAATTATTTCTGCCCCTTTCCAAAAGTCTGGTATGGGGGCACCTTTTGCGACCTAGTTAGCCAGCAGCAAGATGTACCTACTCCGTCTTAGTTTATCGTATAAAACATTTCTGCAGGGGCACCATTAGGACCAGAGCCCTCCCTCTTAATACTGAACTCAATGCTACACTAACATCGGTACTATTAAAAGCTTCATCTTCATATAGTGCATAGGTGGGGTCCTTCAAATTTGGTTCACTATCAGAGCCGGCGTACTGTGGTTTAAAAAAATTTACCCAGTCATCCTGTGCTACAGGATTGTGGGGGTGTTCCGGCTCGCCTCCTCCATCCCACTTAACTATGCTCCAGAACGTTTTGCTATCCTTCCGAGAGCACGCCTCTCTAAGATCCTCCCATTTTGCCTCGTCCCATGATTTTTTGGCTTTTTTCTGGGTGCTCTTGTAAACCCTCCTAGCTACTCGGACTGTAGCGGACTCACCCTTCTTTTTTGCCTCCCCAAGTAATTCTGTAGCGTTTCTACATTCTTTATTGAACCAGGAATTAACTGTTCGAGGCTTTTGAACTGCAGATTGTACACTTTGCATTAGATCGCCACCTGGTGTTTGGCTCGGATGATTGCATGTTGTTGTCCTCTTGAAAGAAGTCTTATGTAGTCACGAGATAGGTCACTCCTCCCTTGGACGATAGTGCGCATGGGCATCGGCTCCATCCTTAGATTGTTTTTTTCCGCCACTGGGTTCGGATGAAACTTTTCTGCTCCGGTTCGAAATCTACTTTTCAAGTACTTCGACGCGTAAAACGTATTCAAACTTCACCAAACTACTTTCGATATCGATAAACATCATCTCGACTCCGTCAGCTCTATTCCGGTCGTCGACGCGGGCCGTTGGGCCTATCCACGCCGTGAGGCCTACACCTCATGGAAAGGACGCCATTCAAAAGCTGCCCCAAGTGTGGAGCAAAGTTTTCACACAGTGACCATCACGTGGTGTGCAACCTGTGCTTATCGCCAGAACACGAATCCAGCTGTACAGCCTGTGCGTCCTTTCGATCCAAGAAGACCATTCGAGATCGGAGGGCCCGTCGACATGACATGCAGAGATTGGCTCCGGAACTGGTGGATATCTTCGACGAAGAGGTTCCGCTTGTTCCGAAGAAGATTCAGACGATCTCCAAATCGTATCAGAGGCAGACAACTCAGATGACTCCATACCATCGGGTCAGCACGTGAGTACTACTGCCCCGGCCCCATACCCACCACCCAAATCGAAGGCAAAGGTCAACACTCTACCTCCGGGGCCCAGTCGCGACCGAAAAAACACTTCGAAAGCCCCGACATCGAGCACGGCTCCAAAGAAAATACTCAAGCCTTCCGGTAGCTCCTTACCGAGCAAGCTGCACGTGCCGATCCCACCACCTCCCTCGACACCGCAACCGAAAGAAGTCTATACTCCGAAACCATTGACTTCTAAAGACAAACCTATGAAGCCAGCGTCCGACGCCTCGAAGCCGAAGAGACCAGCTTCCACTCCGAAGCCATCATCTTCAGTACCGAAACCTGCAAGGCCTGATTCCGATGCGCTCAAGCCCTCGAAACAGCCTATGACTCCGAATACAACACCTTCGGTGCCGAAATCTACGCCAAAGGACACAGTAATAACTCCTAAGGCTAAAGACAAACAGCAACCCCGCCCGGAACCAAAAAAATTGGCGCTGGTAAAGGTTCCACAATCAGAAGAACTTTTTCAACCTGATTCTCTACAAAAGAAGATCTACATTGACCCTAAAACACGTGCTGTATCCACTACACCACACAGGAAGAGGAAATTATACACAGCACCTGCACCTGCAGTGCCTGTCAAGAAGAAGGACTCTGCCACATCTCCTATGCACCCTTCTTCTCCTATACTTCCTTCTCCTTCATCTCCTGTTCCTCCTAACAATTCACCTCAAATTTCTCCTGAACACTCTCCTCCTCATTCTTCACATTCACCTCAAAATGATGATGAGTATAGCCTAGGGGGAGGGGTAGACCCAGATGAGCCTTTCCCATACCCTATTGATGATCCAGACTGGGAGTACCCAAACCCACAAGATGTGCCAGATATTCCTGACCCACAGTCATATCCATCAAAGCCTTCTCCCCCAGTAGATAATATTAGTTTTGGGCACTTGCTGAACAGGGCTGCCATTTACCATGGGGTCACCATGCATTCAGATGAGGCAGAGGAAGATTTTTTATTAGATACATTTGAACAATCGCAAAGGTCTGTTCAAATTCTTCCTATGATTAAAGGGGTCATCAAACATGCTCCAGAGGTATTTAAAGATCCTGAACGTGCTAGGATCCTAAACCCTAGAATTGAGAAAAAGTACCTGCCTGCTCCTGGGGATCCAGCCTACATTAAAGGACAACTACCCTTAGATTCACTAGTTGTCTCAAATGCTAGAAAGAGGGCAACTCCGCCTGATAAAGAATCTTAGGTGATAGATGCTTCAGGCAAAAGAATAGCTGCACAAGCTACCAATACATGGCGTATAGCTAACACACAAGCCCTCCTTGCAAGATACAACAGGGCTCATTGTGATCAGTTAGAGACATTACTACAACATCTACCTAACCAATATAAGGCGCAGGCAAACAACCTTATACAAGAAGGCAAGTTAATTTCAAATGCCTCAATCAAGTGCGCACTTGATGTAGCAGACACTGCATCTAGAGCTGTAAACACTAGTGTCCTACTTAGACGTCATGCGTGGCTACGCATTTCAGGATTTAAGCAGGAAGTGCAAACTACTATCTTAAATCAGCCATTCAACCAACATCAATTGTTTGGACCAGAGGTAGACACAGCACTTGAGAAGATGAAAAAAGATACAGATACAGCAAAATCTATGGAAGCTTTGCAATCCACACAATCTAGAGTCTCCTTTCGTCGCTTCTTCTATAGAGGAGGCACCAAACAAACTGGAGCAGACAATACTGCTTCCTTCAAGTCCAATACACAGACATCCTCCACTAAAGGATATTTTAGAGGAGGCTACAGAGGCAACAACAACAAAGGAAGAGGTCGGGGTAACAACAATAATCGAACCTCTTCCAACACAAAACAGTGAATTCCCTCTGCTCCCCCAACAGCATTCCACTCCTGTGGGGGGCAGATTAACACAGTTCCTACCTGTCTGGAATTCCATCACAACAGACAGGTGGGTAAGACAAATTATCCAGTATGGCTACTGCCTCAAACTTACAGCGACCCCTCCACACATACCAATCAGGCAGCGTCCAATGTCCACAGAACACCTTACGCTGCTCAAACAAGAAGTCCTATCACTCCTTCAAAAAGACGCAATAGAAATAGTTCCTTTACAACATCAAGGGATAGGGGTTTACTCGCTGTATTTTCTAATACCCAAAAAGGACGGGACACTAAGACCAATTTTAGACCTCAGGCCCCTCATTCACTATATACAATCAGATCATTTTCATATGATCACTTTACAACAAGTGCTCCCATTGCTGCAACAGGGCGATTTTCTTACAACACTAGATCTAAAAGATGCCTACTTCCACATTCCTATACATCCTTCTCACAGGAAGTATCTAAGGTTTGTACTGGAAGGACAGCATTATCAATTCAAAGTCCTTCCATTCGGGGTAACAACTGCACCCAGAGTGTTCACAAAGTGCCTAGCAGTAGTAGCAGCACATCTCAGAAGACAACAGATACATGTCTTCCCTTATCTAGATGATTGGCTCATAAAAGCCAAGTCATTCAATCAGTGTGTCCAACACACACATCAAACAATTCAAACATTGCACGACTTAGGGTTCACGATCAACTACACCAAGTCGCACCTACAGCCCTCTCATTTACATCAATATTTAGGGGCTAAAATAAACACGTCTACAGCTCTAGCATATCCCAGTCCAGCAAGGATACGGAGCATTCAAGCCTTAGTCACAAAATTCCAACATCAACACTCTCTCCAAGCCAGAGTGTTTATGAGACTAATAGGCATGATGGCATCTTGCATCTTCATTGTATCATATGCAAGACTGCAAATGCGTCCGTTACAGGAATGTGTAGCACAACAGTGGAATCAGGCTCAAGGACAACTAACAGACCTGGTGTTGGTAGACAGCCGCTCAGATCGCTCTCTGCAGTGGTGGAACACCAAAAACTTGACAAAAGGGCGGCCGTTCCTCGAAACCTGTTCCACAAATAGTACTCACAGCAGACGCATCTCTCACAGGATGGGGAGCCCATCTCCAACATCGTACAATTCAAGGGCAATGGACCATGCAACAAAGATCGTTCCATATCAATCACCTAGAGCTGGTAGCAATATTCTTAGCACTCAAAACATTACAAGTATAAAACAAAGCTGTCTTGATCCGGACTGACAACATGACCGCTATGTACTATATACAAAAACAGGGGGGACACACTCTCTACAGCTGTCCCAGCTTGCACAGATTATTTGGAGATGGGCCATTCCACAAAACCTATATCTGTTAGCAGAACACCTTCCAGGAGTTCACAATCAGATAGCAGATCTGTTGAGTCGACAGACACAACAAATTCACGAATGGGAACTACATCGGCAAGTTCTTCAACCATTCTTTCACAGGTGGTGTCAGGGACTGTCCGGGACTATGTGGGGAACACAGTCAGGGACTTGGACAAGGACTGGGAACTGGGTAGAAGACGTACACAGAAAGGAGGAGTACAGTGCGGCCCAGGATCATACAGGGAGTCAGAGGAGAAAAAGGGATCCAAAGGGGAAGCCTGTACAAGTGAACAAGATCGGTAAGACTCAGAAAGGAAGGGCACTCACAAGGCAATTTAGCATTCAGACTAACTACACCCAGGACGGACGTGCAAGACATATATATAATACAACATTAACAATAAAGGGGGGTGTGGGGTAAAGCACTCAGGAGCTCCACATGGTAAGACTGAAGCTCAGTAAGTTTCTTACCCGCAATTGCTGTTACATATACTGACTGCAAATACCCACATGTAGGATATGCATGCAAACCGTGTGCGGAAAATGCCTAGGCAGTCGAGGAATTTCAAATAAAATAAACAAGTGGGAAACCAAATCAGGGACAATTAAAAAGCTGTAAGGGTGATATAAACTCACTACGTTTTAATAAACACACAGATACAATTCATTAATCAACACATACAATGTACAATAAAAACGTAGTGAGTTTATATCACCCTTACAGCTTTTTAATTGTCCCTGATTTGGTTTCCCACTTGTTTATTTTATTTGAAATTCCTTGACTGCCTAGGCATTTTCCGCACACAGGTTGTTTACCCTGCCCTAGGAGTCTAATAGAGCATTACCCAGGGGGTCCTTGTTATTCACAACGGATATGCATGCAAAGGCAGGGTCTGTGGAGCTTATACCTATAGTGATGTTATAAATGTAACTCAAAGACAAAACTCACAGTGAACAAGAAACACCACCTAGGTAGTCAGCTGAGCCCACGGATCCTGGCGATCAAATAGGAACGTGCAAGGCAGTAACAGCAAAGGGGTAGAACTAAACACAAGCACAATAGACAAGGAGCTAGCAAGGAGGAGTGCTTAACAGGAAAGGAAGGAAATGACAGGGCACACTTGGCAGAAAGCACGTAACAAACATACAAGGTAACAGAAGTAAGACAGCAGAATAGAAAGGCAGCAAACTAGAACTGGAACCAAGTAAATGGGAAGCAAGGCAGGGACTGGAAACGGATATACAGAAGGGGAGGCTACAAGGGTATACTAGAATAGTGCAGGTTAAGGAATCAAGAAAACAAAGTAGCATAGAAGGCAGTGCTGGGGCAGGAACAAGAAGTGAGCTAAGGCTCAGGAGTCAAGGCAGCACTGCAGACAGTGCTGGTTCAGGAACAGGGAACTACCGAAGCTTCAGGAGTCAAGGTAGCACTGCAGGCAGTGCTAGTT
Source organism: Lissotriton helveticus (assembly GCF_964261635.1). Taxonomy (NCBI): domain Eukaryota; kingdom Metazoa; phylum Chordata; class Amphibia; order Caudata; family Salamandridae; genus Lissotriton; species Lissotriton helveticus. Next base: position 590,646,343 of record NC_136072.1, read on the forward strand.
CAGGAACAGGGAAATTACTAGAGCTCAGGAGTCAAGGTAGCACTGCAGGCAATACTGGTTCAAGGAAACAGGACATAGCTACAGCTCAGGAAACAAAGAGTCAAGAGAGCACTGCAAGCAGTGCAAATCAGGAACAAGAAATAGCTAAGCCCAGGAACAAAGAATAACTATAGCTCAGGAACTCAGGAAACAAGGTAGCACTGCAGGCAGTGCTAATTCAGGTACAGGGAATAGCTATAGCTCGGGAACTCAGGAAACAAGGTAGCACTGCAAGCAGTGCTAATTCAGGAGAAGGGAAACTGCTGCAGTTCAGGAACAAGGAATACTAAGGCTATGGGGTCAGGGTAGCACTGCAGGCAGTGCTAATTCAGGAACAGGGAAAACAGCAGCAGGTCAGGAACAAGGCATAATTAAAGCTCAGGAAACACTGGAAACAAGAATAGCAAAAGCTGAGGGAACTCTGGAAACAAGGATTGGTCTCACTGGTAAACCGCTACAATGACCAACCTTTGCCTGAAGGGAGCTGGGGCTTAAAAGAGCTCACAGTAATCACATGCAGCTGGTGTGAGCAGGCTAGCAGCAGCCAGCCACAGGTGAGCTGAATTCCTCCACCCATCCTTGGCCTGCAGGGGTGGAGACAAAGCAGTGAGCAGGGAATTCTGGGTAATAGAGTTTCAGGCATGAGTAGGCTGGCTTTAAGTCTAAGCAGGCTGGCTTTCACAAAACCCGGCAATGCTTGGGAATAGATGTCAATTCCCAAATAGTGTCCAAATGGCTGGAAGTCAAGATATGCATGCAGGTGAGTGTCAGGAAGCATATTAGAACACTGGAGAGTCCCACAGTTCAGCCCCCTGGTGGTGGACACGAGAACACAGGGAGCGAATCGTGACAGGTGAGGTCATCCAGACATAGATCTGTTAGCCATACAGCTGGTGTGAGCAGGCTAGCAGCAGCCAGCCACAGGTGAGCTGAATTCCTCCACCCATCCTTGGCCTGCAGGGGTGGAGACAAAGCAGTGAGCAGGGAATTCTGGGTAATAGAGTTTCAGGCATGAGTAGGCTGGCTTTAAGTCTAAGCAGGCTGGCTTTCACAAAACCCGGCAATGATTGGGAATAGATGTCAATTCCCAAATAGTGTCCAAATGGCTGGAAGTCAAGATATGCATGCAGGTGAGTGTCAGGAAGCATATTAGAACACTGGAGAGTCCCACAGTTCAGCCCCCTGGTGGTGGACACGAGAACACAGGGAGCGAATCGTGACAGGTGAGGTCATCCAGACATAGATCTGTTAGCCATACACAAAAACGCAAAATGCCAAACCTTCGCCGCCAGGTTTCCACACCCGTTGTCCAAGGGCAATGCGATATGGATGAACTGGTCAGGCAGATTAGCGTACGCTTTTCCGCCACTACCAATAATAGTGTGCAAGCTTTGGCAACAGTCGCTCAAACTAATTTTAGTAGCTCCCACATGGGCATGTCAACCGTGGTTTACAAATATGCTAGAACTATCTCTAGTTCCTCACCAAAAGCTACGTCTGACACCATCCCTGCTAACGCAGAACCATGGAGACATCAGACATCCAGACCCAAATCAACTGATTCTGGCGATCTGGCTCCTGAAGTCTTAGTTTTGTAATCTTAACCTACCACCAGGCTGTATGAACATCATTAAATAGGCCAGGAGACCTACTACTAGAGCTTGCTATGCTGCTAAATGGATAAGATTTGCCATTTATTGCAACAATAACCAAATTGATCTCCTGGATGCTTCTATCCAAAATATCATGTGCTACCTTCTACATTTACAAAGATGTAACTTGGCATATTCATCTATACGCCTACATCTTGCAGCAATTGCAGCATATTTACAAAATAGACAACATCTGTCTCTATTTAGAGTGCCTGCTATTAAACAATTTATGGAAGGATTAAAAAGAATCATTCCCCCCAGGTTACCACCCTCTCAAGTGTGGAATCTAAACGTTGTTCTTACAAGGCTCATGGGACCGCCTTTTGAACGTCTACACAACTGTGAACTGCAATTCCTCACATGGAAAACAGCTTTCCTCATTTCTATTAGCTCTCTTAGGAGAGTAAGTGAGATACAGGCTTTCACTATACAAGAACCATTCTTACAATAACACCGTAACAAGGTGGTTCTAAGAACTAATCCTAAATTCCTTCCAAAAGTCATTACTCCTTTTCATTTAAACTAATCTGTAGAGTTACCTGTTTTTTTCCAAAACCCTGACTCTAGCAGAAAGAGCTCCACACAACTAGACGTTAAAAGAGCTCTTCTCTATTATATAGATAGGACCAAATCCTTTCGTAAAACAAAACAATTATTTGTATCTTTCTCTCCACCACATAAAGGCAACCCCATCTCTAAAGCTGGAATTGCAAGGTGGATTGTAAAATGTATACAAATATGCTATCAAAAAGCAAAACGTACATTAACAGTTCCTCCTAGAGTGCATTCCACACGCAAAGTAGGAGCCTTTATAGCTTTCTTAGGGAACATTCCCCTAGAAGACAGCTGCAAGGCAGCAACATGGTCTACAACCCACACCTTCACTAAACACTACTGTGTTGATGTGCAAGCCAAGCAGCAAGCTGCAGTAGGCCAAGCTGTTCTAAAAACTCTTTCAAACTACTGCAACAGATACAGGTGACCACCGCTAAGGGAGATAGTGCTGCACAATCGATGCAAAGTGTACAATCTGCAGCTCATATGCCTCGAACGGAAAATGCTACTTACCAGAATGCATCTGTTCTTGGCATGTAGAGCTGCAGAGTTGTACACGCCCTCCTGCCTCCCTGGGACCTGTATCTGTTTCAGTTTAATCTTAATTAGATATACACATGGACATCCTTTCTTTACTTCTACTAACTCCATCATTTCCCATCATGGCGAAAAACAATCTAAGGATGGAGCCGAAGCCCATGCGCACTATCGTCCAAGGGAGGTGTCACCTATCTCGTGACTACAAAGAGTTCTTCCAAGACGACAACGGCATGCAATCATCCGAGCCCAACACCAGGTGGTGATCTAATGCAAAGTGTACAACTCTGCAGCTCTACATGCCAAGAACAGATGCATACTGGGAAGTAGCATTTTCCTTCTTCTTTATGATTTTGTTTGGATTGCAGCGCTTCATAAAATATGTACGCAGTTGGGTAAAAAAATCAATATGGATCTCGGTGGTAAGCTCTAAAGCTGCATTCATGACTATGGTGGATTCTAGCTCTGTCACAGCCTTATCCAATTCCTTAGCAATGTTGACTAGTGATTCAGGCTTTTCTACTAAGCTTGCCCACTTTAAGCACCTCATGTCGTTGGTAGGAACTACAACGCAGGGGTAGAGATCACACCTATTCTGTGTGGATGTCCGCTGTTGCCACAAGCCCAAGGTTGCGCACATGGGGTTGTGGTTGCTTTCCAGCCGATCCCTGACTTCCATATCACCAAGGGTGTACCATAGATTCAAGCTAATCAGTATGTAGTCAATACGACTGTCCACTATTCGATTGCTAAAGGTGTTGGCCCCTAGTCTACCTGATGGAGTCTTACCGTTTGCAGCTCGAAAGCCCTTTCCTAGGCAAATAGAATTAATCTGTATGGCCACGTCTGACCATTTTTTGATTGGTGCAAGGTGCAACTTTGGTATTGCCCACTGTGCATCTTCTTTCTCTAGGAGGTTACTTTCCCCGCTGTCAAGGGGCTCGAAAGTGGTGTTGAAATCACCGGCAATAGAAACATTGGAATCCGCTGCGTGTGTATCGAGGAGGTCATCGACCACCGCTATTACTTAAGACTTCCTCCCTCTGGTACCTCTCGCATGTACATTATAAATATCTACATGCTCCATAAGATCAAGTTTAAGGCGTAACGCCTGGATGTCATTGTTCATAATCAGGAGCTCCTTAAGTGTGATGCCTAGATCCTGTCGCACCCAAATTGTTAGACCACCTGACGGACGGCCTTTGTTCCCTCTCACGGCTGGGATATGATAATTTAGATATCTGCAAGAAACACGTTCGTGTTGGATTCCTTACCTTAGAATATCCCCAGGCGTCAGGCTGGATCCAGAAAGTTTTCGTCAGCAGTACCCCTGCGCGTCGGTAGGCGTCGTCTGCAGCTCCACGTCCGTCGTCTGCGTCGTGATCGCCGGAATGGCGTCGTCGGAGTACTTAGACGCCGCCCTGGCGCGCTGACGTCAGTTCTTCTTTTTTCCGCGCCAGCAAATGCAGATCCGGGAAGAGCATTACTCTAGTCATTTTTTGACTAACTTTTTTCTTGATCTCTTTTGGAGTCGATTTCGACTCGCGGTGCCGTTAGGAATCCCTGGTTTTAAACCTTGCGACGCATGTCACTGCTTGATGTCGGTGACCGACCCCCACCATCGGTGCCTTTACTGCCTTAGGGCCGGCCACGATGACCAGTCGTGCCCCGTCTCCCGGGCCTTGACCTCAAAGGCTAGACGGGAGCGGTCCCGCAAGCTGCTCGAGCTCTGGCAGTTGGCTCCGCGCCGCTCGAGGTCCCGGTCAAGGAGGAAGTCGAGGGACTGGTCGCGGAGCCGCAGTCATCGCAGCTCGTCGAATCACCACCACTCGTCGGGCTCCATGTCCTCCGGTAAGTCGAGGCATTCGAAAAAGAAGTCGAAGAGGCGTCATCGCTCTTCCGACTCCCCCTGACGCTCGTGCGATGCTGCCGGGGGTTCTGGCGACACCGCTCGCGCGACTCCGCCGGGGGTAATGGCGACTCCGCCGGAGCCGCAGGCACCGCGTCCAGCTCCATACCCGCCGGTCCCTGGGCTGCACGCGACGCCGGAGGAAATAAGTGCTTTCCTCATGGCCTTGAGGACTCACCTCCGTCAGAACCTGCCGAGGCTCCTTCGGGCCCCGCTGGTCCGACTGGGAGCCCTAGCGGGCCGGCGGCTCTGGCCCCGGCACCGTCGTCGACTCCGTTCCTGACGCCGCAGGGCCCCGCAGGATCCAGGCCTGGATCTGGGTTGTCGCCAGTTGACCTCACAACTCCTCCGCTGGTGCCGACCCCGAGGGTGTCGCTCCCGGTGCTGTCTTCGGACGACACCGTCCCTGGTTTCAGCCCCAGTCCGGGTGCGACGCCGTTGGGTGAACAATTCACCTGCGACCCGGCTCCATAATTTTTGCCTGGTTTCCAGGACATGGATGACGAGGAGGACTGGGAGGGGTCTGAGAACCCTCTGGCATAGCCGTGCCAGTTAAGCCAGGACTGAGCAGATGAGCTGGGGGAGGCCAGTGGTCTAGACACTTTGCCTGACACTGGATTCATCTCTCCTCCCTCCATGGCTTCGGAGGATGGGGGCTACTTATAGCGTGGTGTTAAACAGGGCGGCCAAGGCCTTGGCTCTTGAACTCCCTGTCACGGCCATGAGGACTAACCTCCTCACTGAGGTGCTCAACCCGCAGGCAAGCTCCTCGGAGCCTCTACTGCCGTTTAACGAAGCCCTCACCGACGCTCTGATAGGCAACTGGTCCAAGAACTCTACAGGACTCCCTGTGGATCGGAACGTGGCCCGACGCCACCGCCCGGCTCCGGGCGACCTCTGCTTTCTATCTTTTCACCCCACCCCGAGAGCCTGGTGATTCAGGCCTCTACGTCCCAGACCGCATTCCCGACCGCTCCTCCGGATCGAGAATCCAAAAGGTATGATCAGTTTGGGAAGAAACTGTTCTCCTCTCTGGGTTTGGAGCTGTATTCTGTCAACACCGCCTGCCTTTTGGACCGTTACACCTACTCTCTGTGGGATACGGTTGCGGAGGTGCTGCCACAGTGTCCGGAGGAGGCCCGGACACGGCTCGCCCAAGCCATGGCGGAGAGGCGGGATGCAGCACGGTACTCGATTAGATGTGGACTTGACACCACGGACTCGCTGGGCAGAGTGATTTCCACGACGGTGGCGATTTGTCGCCACGCCTGGCTGCGGTCTGCCAACTTCTCGGGGGATGTCCAGGCCACGCTCATGGACATGCCCTTCGATGGCCGTAGCCTCTTTGGCGACAAGGCGGACATTGCGCTAGAGCGTTTTAAGGGCTCCAGGGCTACGGCCAAGTCCTTGGGCCTGGGCCAGCGCCAGCAAACTTCCGCTTATTTCGCCCCTTTCGTGGCCAAGGAAGGGGCGCCCTCACACGTCCAGCCAGCCACAGGCCAAAGAACCAGTCTCAACGCGGTCGCGGACGTGGTTACCGCCGTGGCGGTGCCGGGGGACAGTGGCAGGGTCAGTCCACATCCGCCCCCGCAGCATCTGCCTCTAAGCCTTCCTAGTCCGGCATTTCAGGCCCATTCGGCTCCAGTGGGGGCCAGGGTTCGCCATCACCTCCTCCACTGGCGTACCATCACGTTGGACAGGTGGGTACTGCAAATCGTCTGAAGGGGCTACTCCCTCTCCTTCGAGGCGACACCTCCAGCCATGCCACCGCAATATCACTGCATGTCGGGCGATCACTTGCAACTTCTGCAAGAGGAAGTTATGGCCCTCTTGGCCAAGGGGGTCATCAAGCGCGTTCCTGGGCCAGAAGTAGGGTGTGGTTGTTATTCCCACTAATTTTTGGTTCCCAAGAAGGGCAAAGGAGGCCTTCGCCCTATCTTTGACCCCCGGCACGTCAATGGCTTCCTCCGGAAGGAGAAGTTCAAGATGCTGACATTGGCTCAGGTCTTAGCTGCCCTAGACCCTGGAGACTGGTGGATGGTGGCGTTGGACTTGCAGGACGCTTATTTCCACACCCCCGTCCTGCCCGCCTACCGGCGCTACCTGCGGTTCAGGGTAGGCCACGGGCACTTTCAGTTTACCGTGCTCCCCTTCAGCCTTACCAGCTCCCCTCGGGTGTTCACGAAAGTGATGGCGGTGGTCGCAGCTCATCTGCGCAGATCAGGGGTTCCAGTCTTACCCTATCTCGACGACTGGCTGTTGAAGGCGGGCTCGCCCCAGACAGTCGTCTCAGACTACGGCCGACCTCCTGCACTTGCTGGGGTTCTCCATCAAATTACCCATCTCACATCTGTTCCCCTCTCAGAAGCTCCTCTTCATCGGAGCGGTTCTGTACACGGCGCAGTTTCGGGTTTATCCCCCCGAGCAGCGGGTTCCTGATATTCAGGCTCTGATTCTGATCTTTCAGCCTTTATCCCAGGTCTCGGTCAGGTTGACGCTGTGGCTCCAGGGGATGATGGCCTCCTGCATCCTACTGATGCATTACGCCAGGTGGCGGGTGCGGGCTCTGCAGTGGGACTTGAAGTTTCAGTGGGCGCAGCATCAGGGCAACCTGTCCGACCATGTCCTGATCTCGGAGGGCACTGTGAGACAGTTGCAGCGGCAGATCCCTCTCCCTACCCCAACTGGAGCACGTAGTAGTGACAGATGCGTCCCTTCTGGGATGGGGGGCACATGGGAGAGGCGGAGATCAGGGGCCTCTGGTCTCTGGTGGAGTTCCGGCTCCATATCAACCTTCTGGAGCTGCAGGCGATCTGACTCTCACTGAAGGCATTCCTTCGCTCTGTCCGGGGAAGTGTAGTGCAGGTGTTCATGGACAACACCACCGCCATGTGGCACTGCAACAAACAGGGCGGGGTGGGGTTGTAGACCCTTTGTCAGGAGGCTCAGCGCCTCTGGACATGGCTGGAACACCAGGGCGTCACCCGGGTGGTTCAACACCTGGCAGGTTCCCTGAACGCCAGGGCGGACGGACTTAGCCGCCGGTGCATGATGGATCACGAATGGAGTCTGAACTCGGACGTGGCGCAAGGCCTCTTTCAGCAGTGGGGAGAGCCTTGGTTAGATCTATTCGCCACCGAAGAGAACGCGCAATGTCATCAGTTGTGCGCGTTGGAATTTTCAAGGCGGCACTCGCTCGGAGACGCTTTTCGTCGCGAGTGAAGCAGTGGTCTGTTGTACGCCTTTCCGCGTATACCACTTCTGCCCAGAGTGCTGAAGAAGATCAGGCAAGACCGGGCCCAAGTCTCCTTGTGGCTCCGGACTGGGCACGAAGATACTGGTATCCCGAGCTACTCAGCATGTCAGTCGATCCCCCGATTTGTCTGCCTCTTCAGGAGGACCTTCTGTCGCAGCAGCAGGGGACGGTCCTCCACTAGAACCTGTCCAGTCTCCACCTACATTTGTGGAGATTGAGCGGCGGCAGTTGAGGCCATTTAATTTGCCTCCTGAAGTCTGTGATGTGATTCTTGCAGCCGGGCGTCCCTCCACAAAATCGGTATACGCCTGCAGGTGGAACAAATTTGTGGCATGGTGCACAGCAAAGGCTGTGGATTCACTCTCTGCCCCCCTTTCAGAGGTTCTCCTCTTCCTTCTTTCTCTTGCCCAGCAGGGCTCTGCTCTGGGAACTATCAAAGGCTATAATCACAAATAAACTCCACGAAGCGTGGAGTAGGGAACAAGAGGCGCGGAGCTCTAGAAGCTAGCAGCCTCCAATACTAACTATTTACCACAAAAGAGCTGCTCCTAGTGTGGTGACCCTATTAAGATTATAACTGTGTTGTGAGCTAAGGCATCTCACAAAATGTGACGGACTTGTCTCACACACCACGTGGTGTCATGCTTCATCATTGACCAGTCCTCGCGGTCTAAAACCTTAGTTTGGGTAAAGGGCGGGCATACACCTGATGACAGGGATGCACTTGTAAACTAAGTGGGGGCCCGTGAGGATGTGAGTGACCGTAAAAACCATTATAGATATTTTAAATAATTTTAATGTGACTAATAACTATATAATGTTAAAAACAGTGAACGGTGTGTGGGGAATTTATTGTCCCCTAACCGTCATGTAAATGGTCAACATGTTTCTGCCTTGTTGGCCCAGGTGGGTCCAGGGCATTCATCAGGACCTACGTATAAAGACGGGGGCTCCGTTCTTACCAACAGGTGGCACGAAAATACCACTGCGCGGGTGTGGCCTGTGCCACTCTCCACTTTCGTGACGGCTCGCAAATGTCAAGCCTAAATAAAAATGAAATCATTTGTGAACACAGCTAAAACAGCACAATTGGGTCACTAGACAAAACAGAAGGATCAGTTTTAAAAACACTGCATGCACATGTTCACTTACAAGTGAGTGACTATTCATGTGACATGTGACGCTCTATTTGTGTACACAGTTACAGTAGAGATGAAGTGAGAAAAATCCCACTTGTCTTACCCTAAACGCAACGAACACCTGCCCCATGGGGGGAGAGGAGGGAAAACTCCTGTAGTCAGCCCTGCAAAAAAGAGATATACACACAACCGCAAAATGCGTGAATTTTGGTGTCAAAATGCGGTGAGAGGGACACGCCCCCTGTCATCAACACAAACATGCTTCTTAGGCTTTAAAAAAAAATACATAAACAACCAGCCACGCTCTGAGCAACCATTCTCTTAATTTCTCAGGAAAAGTCTTCCACGTTCGTCCCACACAGCTGCTCAAGCTCCTCCCGAATGTTAGAGTGAGGGAAAAAAGTTGGCGGTTTTATACTGCAGGCCATCGTCTTAATTGCTGTTAATTGGGTAGGTGTTATTTAGAATTGTGCGCAGGTGTGCCGTTTCCGGTGTCCGTGCCTTTGTAAGGGGCGTCCGGTGCAAGGTACGTGGAGCATTGTGCATTGCTAGCGTCTTGTGACTCACACATGTCTGTTTTAACATTGTGGAGTTACGTGCCGCCCTGTGTTCTGCTGCGCATGTCTTGAGTTAGTGGCCCCGGGCTCGCGCATGTCTCTTATGGCAAACGCAGAGACCGAGGCCAAGTATCTGGCTCCGGGTTCGCGCATGTCTATTTGCGCACTATGAAGCCAGGCATCAGTTCGAAAATGCCCATTTTAATTGTTTTTAAATACTACGGCAAATACCACAAATGCGGGTTAAAAAATGCGGGTATGTGTTAAATTTATGTTACCAAAAGCTACAAGACAAAATCTCCTGAAAAACGCTTTCCTCACTGCCCAGGTTGGTCATTAAAAGTATAAGTCTAACAGACAATCAGGCAAGCCAAATATTTCTAGCACAAAAAAAGTGTTTTGATTATAAAGAGCTGCCTATTGACCGCAGCGAAGAATGTAAAATACTGCTAAGGCAGTTACTTGTGAAGAAGTTAAGATATTGTCACGGACATGGGCTATGTTAAGAATTTTTTTTTATCTGTTATTGAACTAAGGTGGTGTTTGTGACAATTTTATTATATCTGTATAGCTGCATCCTTACTGCAATCAGAGGTGTAGAACTATGCTAGGGCTGTCGCTTGAGTATTAGTCATTAGCATGGTATCGACATGAGCATTGTTCAGCAGGGCTATGTTTGTTATCAAAATGAGATGGTTTGTGTCTCATGTAGAGTTGAGAATGGCGTTACTATGTGATAGGTTACTTATACATGTAAATGGTAAATGTAGTGGAAAACGGTCAAAATATTAGTTGTCCCCACTTCATCTGAATTCAATCCTTTCATTGTCCCCATCCTTGTATGATATTGATGGGATAAGGAGCCAAAGGGTTAAATGTAAAAAAAAAAATCAAAAAAAACGATCAGCGTCCCATCTGTAGCCATGAAATTAAATCATTGAGGCCCTTCTCCCAGGATCGCAGGCGATAGACCCATCTTTGTTCCCTAATATGTAGGGCTTTCGTCAGGTCGAATTTGCTCTTTGTCATAACCGCCAGGATGGTCCGCCTGAGGTCTGAGTCATTGTGGTTCTTTTCCATGAAATGACGTGCAAGTTTAGTATTTGTCTTTTTACACCTGATGGTGCTTCGGTGTTCATTAATGCGAATCCTCACTTTCCTAGTGGTCATACCCACGTATTGGAGGTTGCATGGACATGTTGAGAGGTACACAACATTTTCAGTGTTGCAATTACTGAATTCTCGTAGTTGCCAGGGTCTTCCGGTACCTATGTCCACCTCTTTTGTATTGGTTGTGAGGTTGCACGACGTACATCCACCACATGAAAAATGGCCCATTACTCGTGGTTGGTTCTAAAGTCGCTGCTGTTCGTCTCCTTCAGGGGTTGTCATTTTGGCGTGTACCAATTTTTCACGCAAGCTTTTGTTGCGTTTGAAAGCAAACACAAACAGTGGTAATTCCCACTGTTTTCCGGCACTATTGAGGATGTGCCAGTTCTTCCTGATTATTTTTTGTTTTTCTGCGTTGGAGACCGGTGTATATGTGGTGACACATACCATTCGCTTTGTGTCCTCTTTTGTCACATCCTCTAGTAGTGCATCCCTTGGGTTGTTCCTCGCTCGCTTCTTGGCTCTCTTTACAATCTTTTTCCCGTAGTGTCGTTTTAGGAGATTCTCTTCTAGTTGGGTTGCCTGGTCCTCAAAGGTTTCTTTACTGGAGCAGTTCCGCCGGACCCGGAGGAACTGACCCACCGGTAAATTTTGTCTTAAGGCCTTTGGGTGGAGTAAGCTGTTCTTGTCGGTAGGTTTTTTATGTACTCTCGTGGCTACTCCTGCTTTACTCAGGGTAATATCCAGGTCGAGGAACACCGCATGGTCTTTGCTGATGGTGTGCATGAATTTGAGATGGTTATCTTTGGTGTTAACCCACTCGACAAACTTTGTTGCTTCCTCCACTGTTCCATTCCATACTACCAGCACGTCATCTATGTAGCGCTTCCATGTCTTAAGATGGTTCAAAAAGGTATTACTAGGGCTATAGATATAGTCCTCCTCAAACTGTTGGACATAGAGGCAGGCCATACTAGGGGCAAAAGTGCTGCCTATTGAAGTGCCTTTGATTTGATGGTAAATTACATTTTCAAATTCAAAAAAGTTCTCTGTAAGGGCCAGGCCTGCACACTCTATCACAAAGTGTTGTGGGGTGATGAAGTCCCATTCCATGTTAAGGATGATGTTTTCTACGACTTCCAGGGTCTGTCTCTGTGGTATGCTCGTATATAGAGCTTCTATGTCCATTGTTATAAGCCAGTCATTTGTTACATCCACCTCCAGGTCTCGGAGGAGGCAGAGGACGTCCTTCGTGTCTCTGAGGTAGGACTGTGATGTTTTGACAATTGGTCGTAAGAACCAGTCTCAAAATTGCGACAAAGGCTCAAAAATTGATCCAATCCCCGACACGATTGGTCTTCCCGGCGGGGGCATCCGGTTCTTATGGATTTTGGGAGTATGCAGAACCTGGGCATCCTTGGGTCTTCATTTACAAGAAAACCAGCCTCTTGTCTTGTTATCCAGTCATTATTATTTTCTTTTTAAACGTTTTATTGGTATTTCGTTGTTATACACGTTTATACACCAATAAACAATAATCATCTCCAGTTATAGTTAATCAGTACACCTCACATTACATTGCATACATGACATATCCGCCCCATCACAGCAATAGCACATTATATCAGGTGACATCGGTCTCCCAGTAACTCTCCCACACCTGCATCTTCTAAACATATGTGCTGCATAGGCCACTCGACCCCTTCTCTGTTCAAGGGCTATCATCAGGGGTGGATGTCGTTTGTGGAGGTTCACAGATATTCCCCCGGGATTCATTCCACTTCCCCCATATTCTGGACCATTTTTTAGGGCATCCTCTGTGTGTGTGTAAACTGCTCTTTCAGCCACCATAGCAGCATCCATGTCACTTTCCCATTGCTGCTGTGTAGGTAACACCCCGGAGCCCCAGTTCTTGGCTATATTTCTTTTAGCGATTTTCGTCCCAAGCGTAGCCCAGTTTTGTAATGCCAAATTTGAATCAGTAGGTTGCCAAACATTCAGGAGGTGGCATTGGGGATCTCGCTGGACCTCTGGCCCTCCTACCTCCGAAATCTCATTCATCACCTGTTCCCAGTAGGACTCTATGTTCGGACATTCTCATATTATATGATAGAATGTTCCAACTTGCCCACAGCCCCTGAGGCAGAGTAGATCGGGTGCGTGCCCGAGTTTGTGTAATATGGTGCGAGGGTAATATATGCGGTGTAATACTTTGAGTTGTATGAGTTTTAGCCAAGATGGGATCGCAGCCTCCCGGGCCGACGCCAATGCGTCCGTCCAGTCTGAATCCTCCATGTCACCTAAGTCTGTTGCCATTTTCCCCTTAATGCTATCATGGGGTCTGGTTGATTGTTAACTAGTTTACGGTAGGTCTGTGATATGGCTTTTTTGTCTATGTAGTCTGTGAGGAGTCTGTCTTCCAGGGGCGAAGACTCTGCTAATTCGGCGCCGGGGGGTATAGCGCTCGGGAGAGCATGTCTGATTTGGACATAACAGTAGCGTTCGGTTTCTGCCATCCTATACTTTTCTTGCAGAGTTGCAAAGGTAAGGATCTCTCCCTTCGCCCAGAGATCGCCGATTTTAGTAATGCCGATGAGATCCCATTGCCTGAATCCTTTAGTATTTTCCAGGGTACCCAATCGCCGGGTCTCCCAAAGTGGGGTGGCTAGCGTCAGCACTCCTTCCCAACCCAGCGCCCTTTGTGCAGTATGCCAAATTTTAACCGAGTGTGCCGTTGGGCCTGTGAGTGCCTGTCGCCTTTTGTTGGTGTAAAGGGCCTTCAACAGGTAGTCTACGGGTAGGAGATTCCTGTCCAGTCTGAATGCTGGCTCATCCTGCTGGACATGCAGCCATTGATTAATTATCATTAGTTGTGAGGCCCAATAGGATAGTTTAACGTTTGGTAGGGCAATTCCTCCATCGTACCAGCTACGCACTAATTTATGTTGTGCTATGCAGGCTGGTTTACCGTCCCACAGCAGTGAGGAAATGTCTGCCTCAATTGCTTTAAAGTAAGAGAGGGGGACCGGAAATGGAGTATTTTGTAGTGCATAAAGGAATCTGGGGAGCGCCAACATCTTGAATAGTGCTGCCCATCCCAGAAGTATGAGCGGAAGGGATCTCCAGTATTTAACATCTGCTTTGAGTCTCGCTAGGGGTCTCATCAGGTTTTCTTCCATAAATATAGTGTCTTGTGGGGTAACGTATATTCCTAAGTATTTAAACCCTCTGGTCGCAATTTGTACTTCGCATCCCGGAGGGAGCCTGGGTATAGGGCCATGCAATATATAGAGCAGTGATTTTGTCCAGTTTATAGTGTATCCTGACATTTTCCCGTATGCCGTAAGGATGCCTTGTAGGGCCTCCATGGATTCCGCGGGGGATGTTAAATATATTAGTACGTCATCCGCGTAAAGCGAGATCTGGTCTTCCCAGTCTGCCTCCCAGTTTATCCCGTGGATCGACGACGACTTGTCGTATCCAAGCAGCAAGAGGTTCCAATTTCAGGGCGAAGAGGAGCGGAGACAGCGGGCATCCTTGCCTCGTCCCTCTCCCCAATGTGAACTCCCTTGATATCTGTCCGTTTGCTACTACATGTGCTAGGGGTGGTGTGTACAGCAATTCGATCCACTGACAGAATGTTGGGCCAAACCCCATCTATCGGAGTACTCCGAACAGGAACGGCCATTCCACGAGGTCAAACGCCATTGTGGCGTCTAATGAGAGAATGGCCGCTTCCTTTTGGATTATTGGCATTTGGGGCAAAACGCCATTTAGGCATCTTAAGTTAAGGGAGGTGTTTCGTCCAGGCATGAAGCCGGATTGGTCTTTATGAACCAGTGTCTTGGGGTGTGTTTGTAATCGGAATGCCAAGGCTTTAACCAGTATCTTGGCCTCTGCGTTTATTAGGGATATCGGGCGATAGGAGGAGGCTGTCATCTCAATCTTACCGGGTTTGTGTATTGCCACGATCGTAGCTAATCTTCGATCTCTTGGTAGCATCCCTTGCACCAGGGAATCATTATACATGTTAAGTAGATGGGGCGTGTTGGTGCCTGCGACCTTTTTGTATAGTTCTACTGGCAGACCATTAGGTCCCATTGCCTTCCCCGTGTGAATTGCCTTCAGTGCTGTCTGTTTCCAATTCTTGCATATCTTCTAGTGACAGTGTAAGCATGGTAATGTCGTGTAGAAATTGTATGTTTTCTTCCACTGTGGCTGTGGCGCGCGGTGTATATACCTGTTTGTAATATGTTGCCAGCTCCTCCACTATGAGTTGGGAGTTGGTTGTGGTCGTGCCGTCCCCCAACGTCAGCTGGGCAATCCATCTAGTTGCCTTCTCCCTTTTTTCCAACCATGCTAGAATTTTCCTTGTCTTGTCTCCCAGTTCGTATATTCTGTGTAGGGTATCAGTGTGTCTAGTTTTCGCCATTTCCCATGCATAAGCTCTATATTCTTGGCACGCTAGTGTCAGGGCCTGTGCTGTGGTCTCAGTAGGATTTGTGGCATGCATCACTTCCGCCCTCTGTACTGCCTCTTCTAGGGTATCTAGGTTTCTCCTGTGTTCTCGTTTGTGTTGGGTGATGGTCGAGATGGCCTGACCCCTAATTACTGACTTGTACGCCTCCCATAGAACGCATGGCGATTCTACAGAGTGTGTGTTCTCGAAAAATACTGTTCAGTAGTCTTCTCGAGGACCTTGGCAATTTTAGGATTTTTTAGGTATCCCGGGTAGAGCGGGTATGTTCTCTGTCTTCTGGGGAACTATGTAGTGTATAAGACTTGTATAGGGGAGTGGTCCGAAATGCCTCTCTGCAAGTGTTCAATTTCACTCACCCGGTCTGGGGTTATCGCTAAAGTCAGTATATAATCTATGCGGGAGAGACTGTTGTGTGCCCCCGAGTGAAAGGTATATTGGTATTCTGTAGGGAGTTTAATTCTCCAAACGTCAGTCAGTCCCATTGCGTCTATGAATTCCCTCAGGGCCTGGTTGGATCTGTTTGTCTCTCTGGGAGGTTTACGGTCCTTAGTAGTGTCTATTACCATGTTGAAATCCCCTCCTATGATCAGTTCACCCTCGGGAAGGTCAAGGAGGAGTTTCCCAAGGTCCCGCAAAGTTGTCTGGTGAAGTGTCAGGGGGACATACACTGAGACCATGTTGTCCATTCTTCCCTCTCATTGACAGGACATAGCGGCAAATCGGCCCTGGTCATCAATCCATGTTTTCTTTACTACTAACGGGGAGCTCTTATGTATCAGTACACCGACTCCGCGGGATCCAGATGTGAACTCCGCGTGGGCGACCATTTTGAACCCCCAACGGTCTAGTGCTTTGCAGGCCGTTCCCATTAAGTGTGTCTCTTAGAGTAGAGCAACCGTGGGGCCCTTCCGTTTTAAGTATTGCAGCACCAGTCCCCTTTTGATCTTGTGCCCTAATCCATTTACGTTCCACGATATAACGGATAGGGGAGGGCTTAGTGATCGTGTTGACTGGGAGTCTGTACCTATGTCCCTATGTTGTCACATATTGTATGTAGTGTGACAATTTCAAATTGATTGTACTCCCTGTGATGTCTGAACTGAAGCGCATGTCGCATGCATAAATACATTGCATCGTTACTGACAACTTTCCTTTTTAGTGTGTGTACTTCCTGTGTAGTCATCAGGAATTTTCCACGGAGAGATTGTAGAACAATAAACTTATAACCTATCCAAGTAAACTTCCTATTACCCAAGTTCCGTGCCCCCCACCCTGTCTCCTTGCCTGGCGGATCCAGAACCGTCCACCACCCCAACTGAGCAGAGCGCTTACGATCCCCAACAAACTGCATTACTCGTGAGGGTGAGTCTTCCACGACCATCTTAGAGCCCCCCCCCCCCCTCTGGTACTGATCCTACAGTGCTGCTTATAATTCGGTAGATCATACCTGCGGGAGCCTTCGCCCCTACTCCCGGTACCTCTCGTCAAATTTGTCCCAGTGTCTGCCATCATCGTTTCAGCCCATCCCCCCTTTTCAGCGCCCAACCATGGGCCATGCCAAGGATATCATGGCAAGGCTTCAGAGTCGTATACATTTTGACAATTTTGCGATCTTTGTTCCTTAGATGTCCAGTATCCAAAATCCGTCGATATATATCAGCTCTCCGAGTTTCACCTGTCTCTTCAGCGGTTGTTTCGCACCGTGTCTCGGTTCCTGGGTCCTCTAGCTGGTCTCCAGCCCTCTAGCCTGTCTCTAGCTTTCCCTGGTAACTCAAAGAACCACGTTTTTACTTCCGGTTTCACGCGCAAACTCGCTGGGAAGATCATGGAGAATTTCAATTCTCTGACGCGTAGTTCCTTCTTTACCTCTGTAAAACTTCGCCTTTGTTGTGCGACTGCCGCTGTATAGTCCGGGTAGAAGGTGACTTCAGAGTTGTCGGTTTTTATCGGTGGTTGAATACGTGAGGCCTGCAAAATGGTGTCGCGGTCTCGAAAGTTAAAGATTCGCGCCAAAATTGGACGCGGCGGAGCTCCCGGACGCGGCTTGCCCACTGGCACTCGGTGAGCCCTCTCCACCGAGAAATAGTTGGATAGTCCTCTTGGTTGGAGTTGGTTCTGGATGAGATCCTCTACAAAGAGATCTAGGGCGGGCCCCCCTGTTCTCTCCGGAACACCTACTAGGCGTACATTATTGCGCCTGGACCGATCTTCTTGCTCATCAAGCTTGGTCTTCAGCAGGGTGTTGTCTTCTTCCAATTTCTGTACTTTTTGCCGTAACTCTGCCGTATCTGCTGAGATCCCGGTCGTCGTATTCTCAACGTCCATTAAGCGGTATGACAGTTTAGGGAAGTCCGCCCGTATAAGGGAAACATTGGTGGAGATTGTACCCATAGAGAACTGCATCGTTTTCAGGGCCACCATTACATCCTGTAAGGTAACCTCTTCGGCATCATTAGGTTTGTCGGCCGCTCGGGCTGTTACTTGCGGCACTTCTCCCTTGGGGTTTTCTGGAGGCTCTTTAGTGAGTGTAGGCGTGCTTGTCTAGTCTGCCGACTTGCTGCACTCTTGGCTCCCTTCCGCTCATTGTGCCTTACTGCGGGTACTCTACATTAGTGGTGTTGGTGGTAATTTGTCTGCAAGTGGGCCCTCCTGTCACCCCTGCTCCGCTGTTTACGATTTTTAGAGTGGGCACTATTATGTTAGCCGAACCCGCGTTGGCAGGGCCCTCGCTGCTGTTTGAAGGTTCCTTTCCTGTTAATCCCTTCAAGAGTGCAGGGTTGTGGCCGCCATCCGCTCAGGCCGGGCTTAAGTATCCAGGGACCTTCGTCACCCCCACTGGCCAGGTCTCTGTGGGGTCTATTTGGGCCTCGCAGCGTCGCAGCTGGGGATCTCCGCCGCCGCTGGGTGTCCGGCGCCTTCCGCGGCCCTCAGGGGCAATGTCCCTCTCCCCGTTCCGGCGTCACGGCGTGACTCGGGTGTGCCCGGTTCGGCCGTCTCCACTCACGCGCCCGCCTCTTCTAGGCTGATGATTCACGGGGCCGCTGACCCCCGCCACTAGCCCCGGAGGCGCAGAGGCTCCCTCGACTGTAGTTTTCCCACGTTAGGTGCGTGCTGGTGTTCCTCCCCACCAGCAGCGGGAGAAATCACTCACTGTGCTGCAGCAGCAGGCCTATGTTCCAGTATAATGATGCCCTCGCTGTTCTGGGTGCACCTCTTGTGGCCGACGATCTCACCGCCTCGCTGGTCTCCGTACATCCGGGTCCGATTCTAACTTGAGGCCCCGGCTCCAGCGCTTGTCCAAGGCCGCGATTTTCTCGACGACAGAGCTCGGAGACCCTGGGGAGTTTGAGGATCTGGGTCAGTGCGTCTTGTGCCGGAGGTTCTCCTGCATGAGAATCTGTAGCGCAGCACCGTCAGTTGCCAGGATAAGTGGACGGATATCGTTGGGAAGGCCCAGTCGGTTGCGGAGCTCCGTTAAGATGAGGCCATCTTGGCTGGTCGCTAGCCACGCCCCGATCCAGTCATTATTGAGTGCTTCTTCCACCATGCTTTTTATTCTGTCTGTCAGTGAATTTGTGAGGTCATTTCGATGTATGCCGTAGCTCACTGTGTCCGAGAGTAGTCTGCTACATTCTTCTTGATACATCTCTTGATCCATAATCACAGTGGCTTCCTCTTTATCCGCAGGCTTGATAACCAGGTTATTATTCTAAAAGCTTTGTACTGCCATGCGTTACTTTCAGGTGAGGTTCTGGAACCCTTTGGTCTCTTGAAAGTTAATTTCCTCAATATTTTTAAGTACTGCTTCCTCAAATGCTAGTACCTGACAGGAAATGTTCTGGTCACACATTACTCAACTCCCAGAGAAGGAGAGAAGGGGGTCCTAGGGAAAATATTTAAAGACCCTCCCAGTTTCAATCCCCAATCCTACTAATGAAAAACACAAGAAAACTGGTGGTCTAATGAGAAAAAGGAACAGATGCACATTAACGCACAGAACAGTAGTAAGCACATGACCCACATCAGAACATCCCTCAGTCTAACTGTGAGTAATGGTAAGAAAATAATGACACAAAAGCGACTTCATGTCAGAAGAAAACCCTGAGGAGGGCAGAAAAGTGAGGAATTCCATCAACTGCCCTTGGTGGCCAGTGTCATCATTTGGAAAACCAAAGGCGCCCCATGTCACCTCAGCTCTTCTGGCAATGAGCCAAACATAGGTAGACTAGGCGTGTAGGGACATGGACAGAAAGTGCAGTGCAAAAATAATGTAAGTGTCAGTGAATTAAAAAAGATACAACAGTGGTCCCAGATGCCTTTATTAATGACCACTGGTGAACTTATTAAAAATACAGTGTCGGTTTTGAATTAATCTACCGAAGATGGTCTACTAGTTTCAGCCTCAGTGGGTATATAAACCCCGGCTTTCTTCAGGACCCAGTTAGTATGGCTACTGCATCAAGTGTAATGTTAAGAAACAGTGATACCAAAAAACTAGAAAGGTATCAGTGTTATTACGTGTGACCAACCACAGTACCTCTGTGCAGGATGGATGTTTGTTCATACCTATGGAGATAAGATAAGTATCAAGAACCAGAGTCCACAGTACCATGCTATCTCACTCTTTACTTACTAAACTGTTCTGTGTTACCAAGACAAACATACAAAGAATAGTACACTCACCTATCATGTGTGAGGTAACAGGCCTCACCTCACCTGGCTCTGACTCAGGTCAGTTAGGAGGCACCACCCTATAAATTGGAGTAACACATATCCCGGTAAGCCAAACATACAGACAACCATTTGTTTTGGACAATCTATTGTAAACGGGCTGTTAACTCTAAGAAGAAAATAATAAAAATAAAATTAAAATTCCATCAGTCCTCAAAGTAAAATATATTACTATTTGTTCAATCTATGGCATTACTCTAAAAAACCACAAAGTATAAGGGATAGCAGGTATATATTCCCTCACACTGTGGTATGTTTGAGCAACATGGTTTCAGTTAAAGGCCCTGTGTGTCTACCTCCACCGGAGGCCGATATTACTGAAAACAAACACAGTCATAATATGTAACCGCCAACAGACAGGGTCGGCAACAGAGGGAGTTCTGCTGTCTCCACGGCGTGCTGAGTGGGTTGAAATGCCATTCCACACTTTGCCCGCGCGCTGAGAGAAACTCCGCGATGTTAGGCGAAGAACGGATGCATAATGCAATTATTTAGATCAAAAGAGAAATATATTATTTGTGGTAGCGCTTACCTCTCCGTCGATACCCCAGGATTTGTCCTGAGACAGGGGGAGGTAGCGTTTCCCTCAAGGCAGCCCCCATTAGTGCTTGACACCAAGGATCATGTGGTCCATGATGTCATAAGGGCTAAGCCAATGAGAGGCTAGAACTACAAGATGACGCAATCGGACTAAAAACTATAGTCCTGAATGTGGTAATGTGTATATTCCGATTCCTATTAGGATTCTACACAGAAAAAGACACTAAGATAACTACGAGTGTCAAAACGGCCAGGATATGTAAAGGAAAAGATCGTTCCCAAGCAGACATAATTTTGAATAACAAACGAGGCATCCACGAAACCAATGCTTCAAAAATCAGAGCAGCCAGGGTATTAAAAAGAGAAATCGTTCCAAGGTAAACAAAATCTTGAATGCCATACAAGGCATCCATAAAGCTATTGCTTATAAGATAGAGTGTCCTTGTGTGTATGAGGGAGCGGTAATAGGCATGCAATAAGGGAGTGCCTTAGTCATATGCTAACAAACCTACCCAGATAATCACAGTCTGGTAAAAGATGTAAAATATATATATATATATAAATGAAAGACACACACACACACATATATATATATATATATATATATATATATATATATATATATATATATATATATATATATATATTAAAATGACCCATCTCAGTACCTTATGTAGCAAAGTGTATAACAAAGGACAAGATGCCCTTTCTGATAATCCCTTTACAGGACGTCAGTACAGCTAGTATTCATAGCAAGGTCCAAGGAATATCATCATTGAGACCTAGTATGTCACTCTTGAGCCTAAACACCCACCTCTGTTCCTTCTGGGTATAGTTGGTTTCTCAAGGACTGTCCAGAAAAATTCTTCAGGTTTGTGTTTCAGCTCTAAAAAGTGTCTCGTGAGTTTAGTATTGGATTTTCCACAGCGAAAAGTACTTTTGTGTTCTAACATCCGTTGTCATACTTTCTTGTGGTCATGCCCACATATCGTTCCTTACAAGGACATTCAATTAAATAGATAAGATGGTCACTATTACAGTTAGAAAACTGTGTCTGAATCCAGGGTCTTTGAGTGCCAATGTCTATGGTTTTGGTCTGTTTGGTCTGCGGGCATATGGAGCAATTTCCACAAGGAAAAGGACGGAGAGGTAAGCGCTACCACAAATAATATATTTCTCTTTTGATCTAAATAATTGCATTATGCATCCGTTCTTCGCCTAACATCGCGAGTTTGAAATAACTATAATGATTCTTACTTTCACGCACATCCTCACGGGCCCCCACTTAGTTTACAAGTGCATCCCTGTCGCCAGGTGTATGCCCGCCCTCTATCAAACAAAGGATTTAGAGGGCGAGGACTGGTCAATGATGAAGCATGACACCAGGTGGTGTGTGAGACCAGTCCGTCACATTTTGTGGGATGCCTTAGCTCACAACACAGTTATAATCTTAATAGGGTCACCACACTAGGAGCAGCTCTTTTGTGGTAAACACTATCAAAGGCTACCTCCTGGCCATTTCAGCCTTCTTAAGGCTTCCTGATCAGCCTTCTCTTTTCAAGTCCCCTGCTGTAAATAGATTCTTGAAAGGCATCACACACATGTTTCCTCCTGTTCCCTTCGTGATGCCTCAGTGGGGCTTGAACCTTGTACTGACTTATCTGAAGTGCGCTCCCTTTGAGCCACTTCATAACTGTCCTCTCCATCTTCTGACTCTTAAAACTGCATTCCTGGTTGCCATCACCTCTGCCAGGAGAGTGAGTGAGCTCCAGGCTCTATCTTCTAAACCTCCTTTCCTCTCTGTCCATCCGGACAAGGTTGTTCTGAGGACTCGTCCTTCTTTCCTGCCCATGGTGTTTACAGCCTTTCACATCGGGCAGTCCATCACCTTGCCCACCTTCTTTCCGCCTCCGCATACCTCGAAATAGGAAGAGTGGCTCCACCGTCTGGATCCAAAACTTGTGCTAGAGATGGTCCACCGTCTGGACCCAAAAAGTGCGCTCTCCTTCTATCTAGATCGCACATGTCAGTTCTGGGTGGACGACCAACTCTTTGTTAGTTACGTGGGCGCTAAGAAAGGATGAGCGGCGCACAAGCGGACCATCTCTCGTGGGTCTTCTTCTGTGTATCAAGTTCAAGTTCAAAATACACTTTATTCGATTTGATTAAAATCATAAAAGCCACTAAAAACACAGTAATATTTACAATATAAAAAGTAGTACATACAGATCTTCAGATTGTGCAACACATTAAACAGTCATGAATAACGGGAAAGAAATGTCAGCGTTCAGGTAACAACGTTCCCCTTTTTAAGCCTTGACTTGGTTCTAAATGCAGCAACTAAAAAGCTAGCCACAGAGCATGTAATGAAAGTACTGCCTAAAGACTGTAAATACAGCAGGGCAGGCCTGACTTGTGTAAAACCAGCTTCTTTTAAAACAGGTACTAAATACTTATTTCTTGGCTCCCTGAAAATGCTGCAAAACATAATAAAGTGCAACGTGTCCTGCGTTGAGAAATCATCACATTTACTTGGGGCTCCTGATTCTGGCAGGCTCCAATGCTGGAAGCAGCCCAGCACGTAAGGAATTTGGTTAAATCTGAATTTAATAAGGAGATGTCTATGTAACGGATTGGTAACAAAGGCAAGGTAAGGCTCTATGGATGGGGAGGATAGCAGCATGTAGTGTGATCTTACTGATGTTTTTGTCAGCTCTAATTCCTCCCGAGCCAGCCTTGCATTCTCCATAAAGTGTTTTTTGACCCATTTAATATCCTCAACCCTGATAGAAGATGGCAAGTTAAATAAACCTGGGCGTCCAAGTTTTTCGAACGCCAGGCGTACATATTCTTGTGTATCAAGTTTTGCTACTCTTTGGCGAAAAAGTAGCCTCCTGTTGGGCTGCGCGCCCATTCCACTCGGGTCATGGCGGCTACTACTGCCCTGGGTTGGGGAGTCCCCTTGCAGGACATCTGTCAGGCAGCTACGTGGGCCTTGCTGCACACGTTTGCTAAGCACTACTGCCTGCACAGCCAAGTCCGGATAGATGGCTTTTTCGGACGTTCCGTTCTCCAGGACTTTCTGGTGTGATCTTGGTTCGCAGACCCACCACCGGGGTTGGTATTGCTGGGGTATCTATTCTAAGGTAAGGATCTAACACTAACGTGTTTCTTTCCGATGCAAAAGTTACTTACCTTCGGTAACGATATATCTGTAAGAAACATTAGTTAGTGTTAGATTCCTTACCACCCCACCCATCCTCCCCGTTCTGCGAACTGATATCTAGGGTTAAGGACGTCCCTTTCAGGGCCCTAGTTTCATGGCACCAGTGTTGGTTTCTATCATGGCTCTGCGTCCCTGGCGTGGCAAGCTATGTACAGAACTGAATCAGCACGCGAGGGCGGCTTCCAAGTACTCAGACGACGTCATTCCGGCGATCACGACGACGGACGCGGAGCCGCAGACGACGCCTACCGACGCGCAGGGGTACTGCTGACAAAAACTTTCCAGATCCAGCCTGACGCCTGGGGATATTTTAAGGTAAGGAATCTAACACTAACTAATGTTTCTTACAGATATATTGTTACCGATGGTAAGTAACTTGTGCATCCTACACAAAATTGAGGGGCCATGAGCCAGGTTTCTTGAAAAAGGCAAACGTCATAGCCTTCAATAAAGGCATGCCACTCCGGGGAGGATAATTTTTAGCCCAACCCTGCTGTGTTCCATGACAAAAAAGTTCCCTGTTTGTCACTAATGCAATACAGCAGTGGACCTGCTGGGACCACAGCATGTATACAATTGGATTCTCCATGGCTCTCCAGTAGAATTGGGCATATGTTGTTCCTTCCTAAAAACATGGCGTGCCCTTCGCTATCAGTGCCTAGAGGGTAAATAGATTGCGGACCGCCTCTTGTGGTTGGAAGATCTCCCATGTCACCTGGACTTGTTGAAGGCAGGCCTCCTAGTCAGTCGATGTTCTCTAGTGAAGAACATGCCACCGGCATTATTAACAGGTTCAGCTGGGTATCTAAACTGTATACTTAAGTCGGGGGGGGGGGGGGTTTAAGTACGAAACTCTAGGGCAAAAAGTTTGGCAACTAGATCTTTCCTAGCAAAGGTCAGCTCAATACATTTAGTCAATTTATTAAGGAAGAAAAGTCTACGCGCCCTGATGATATCCTTCTTAATCACAGAGCGACAACCCCTAACATGCCTAATCCAATGTATGGCTTTATTTGTTAAGAGTCCGCATGTTGCCTATTTCTTCTGATATCTAGCTTAGGAAAATTTGCCATGTAGATTTTATGTGTACTATGATCTTGGTCAACATTCTTTCCGTCATTGTCTAGCCTACTCGGCTCCACGTTAGAGAAATACTGTATTTAATGGTCATTTAGTATTCTTCATCACGCACTACATGTAGAATAATGCATGGTCCAGTCTTAGAATCAAGTTAGCTTTTCCCCTCATGACTTCTAGTTTATATCAACATGTTCCCTAAACATCAGATACCAGATAGGGTTTAGGTACATGTCGCTCCGACCCTCCAGACTCTAGTCTCTGCTCCTAGCACAGAGTTCATAGCCCCCAGCTTCTCCTAGTAATACGTCATTGCCAGTTTTCGCGCACCATTAGGTTAGAGGTCCCGGCTCCTTAGGTAGCCCCCTCCAAGGTTTCCGCCCATTCATGACATATTCTGTTACGTTTACATCACATGTCTATGTATACTCCCAGTTACACCTCTTTTTACTGTTATCTTTCGCGACTGCTACGCGTCACGCCTTCTGCTCCACCCACTGTTACGCCTACTGCAATGTAATGCTATGTGTTCGCGCTATGTATATATGCCTGTGTTTTGTTATTGAATGTTAGCGCGCTCATCCCAGACCTAGCCCCAGCAGCTGCTGGGCCTCTTTTCCCCTGTTGGGCCCCAGTTGTCCTGCTGGGCCCTGTCATTCTGTTCCTATGCAGGTTGTCCTGATCCTGTCCTTATGCTGTAATAAACCTGCAGAAACTCCTACTACCTCGAATCTTGACTCTTATTTATTGAGCTATCTGTTATGCTATAAGTCTAGTCAAAAATAGGGTATTATTTATTTATTTACCACATAATGGCGCCCGAACAGGGACTTGCCCTTTCCCCACGCGTCGGTGAAGCCACGCCGACCCCCTGACCCTCTGCAGTCGTGACGGAACTCTTCTGCGCAGTGGCAGATATTTCTGCTCAAGTATCCCTCAGGCCCACGGAGGAGACGGAGGAGGCGGTCCAGCATCCGAACGAGACGGTGGAGGAACGCGGCGAGTCCCGACCAGAGCCCAAGCCGAGAGTCCAAGGTCCGAGGTATCCGGAGGCCCACCCGTAACTGAAGTCCGAAGTCCGTCGTCGTAGCAGTCCAGTCCCGCCCGAGGCCTTCCGTTCCGTGCTGCCCGGTGAGTACCATTGCTGGGGTAGTATCTAGACAGGACCAATCTAAATTGACTCCTGGTCCGTGGGTTGGTGGTGCCCAGACTCACAAACGAAGTGTTCACCTAGGTGGATACGGGTCTTGATGCGTTCCTTTATGGGACCGGTATGTTCCGTACTGTTACAGCAGTGCATCCAGTAATTCTAGTCTGTTCCGTTCTCGAGAAAATCTGTTCTATTTCTGTTCTCAGTATTTCAGGTAATATTCTGTTCAAACTGTTATTTATAAATGTTCTTCATGTAATTTACTGTTGTGGTATGAGTGCGATGTGATTTCGTGTTTTTATTGTGTATTGTATTGTGTCCAGATTACAGTTCAGTCATGCCTATATTTTCCAAGTTACGTCAGTTAAAAACTAGAAAAGGTTTATTAGAGGAAGCAGTTCCTGTCCCGCCTAGGGACAGTCCAGGTCACTTTATGTATCAGAAACATGGCATAAGCGCCATATTGTATCTGGATTTATGGGTAGAGTATACCAAACAGTTAGAAGAAAAGTATAGATGGCCCGTATCGGGTACATGGGATGCCGAATGTATCATGCGAGTAGAAGAAGCATTATGGAAAAAGAAAGCCAGACAGTCACAGAAAGATGCCATCGAGTTATGGCGTAAGGAAGCGCATAGAAGAACGGAAAAGGAAGTCAGAAAGTCAGAATTAAGTAGAGAATCCCAAGAACGAGCCCAAGAAAGAGAATTAATCGAGATAGGTGAACAAGTCAAAGCCGAACAGTCAGACAGACAGAGGCATGCCCTTATTAAGGGTATGTATCCTCTCCTTGCCGAAGGTTTGCCAAAAGCGACCCCAGAGGCATCTAGTAATTTCCCGCCACCATTAGTTCCGACCAAGCTACGTCACAAACCGACCGCAGCTGATATTTTTATTTCGTCCTATCTGGACGACACAGTCCCCGAATATGCAAATCCTGTTCGCGCTCCGCCAGTCCCTGTAAATCAGGCACTTCCCGCTCCTCCAGACACCGGAGTACCTGTTACGGTACCCCCGGTCCAGCCTACAGTTCCATTTCCCACTCTGCCAGGACGTAGAGCCTCAGTAGACGACTCCAGTCTAGGGGCCGCAGGGGGAGGTCTTCCTCAAACCCCGCCGCCACACAAGCGTTTATCGGCACTCGAATTACATGCTCAAGCATCACAGCGTACTCCTAAAAGTAATAAGTCTGTCACAGAAATCAGACAAGCCCTTAACGAATGTGTCTATGACGCAGTCCCAGGCGAGTATAATATGGTTTTATATTCCGTACGTGTAAGGAGGGTGACCGAGTATCTAGTCACCTTGCCGAATATGAAAGAAGATCTAGACAGAATATATCGTTTCATCCGTACAGGGGATGATCCAGAAAGTATTGGCGAGATTATGTCTCAAAGGAAAGCCGAGATTCAGCTCATGATATTAAAGTTCCTGATAAATTGTCTAATAAGAGAACAAGATTACCCGTCTAAAGATCCCGCCGAAATGAGAATCCTGACAAGGTGGAGTGATAATATAGCCGAGGGTAAGCACAAGACCGTCAGTGCCATGGAGAGTATGTACAAGAAAATTCGTAAAGAAATAATAAGGTTACACGACCAGCGTAAAGCAGCACAAGTAAGCGAGAAAGAAAGTATCTCTGATCCTGAAGAGGAAGAGAACGAGAATCCCGCCAGAATAGCGTATGTAGGAAAATCCAGATTTCCAGATCGCCATTTACGTCTAGAACCCAAGTCTATTTTTCATCTAGCACCAGAACAAGGTTCTCTAGAACAAGTATTTCAAGCTACCGATCACATTCTGAAATCACGAATCGGTTACAGTGAATTAAGTACCATGCATGAACAAGAACTAGCCCGATCAGCAGTCCGATGGATTACTGATTCTACCACTTTTCCAGACGAAATAGTGGCACAAATGTTTCTGAAATTGCCCCCAGCCGAGCAACGACTGGTGGGTATGTATATGATCCAGCACCTCATCACTCTGTATGAGGGTCAACATTCTGATCCAGGCCCGTTACACGATATCCTGAACGAGTTACTCCAGTATAGATGGAGAGGTCTAGGTACCGATTTAATTAGTGTCATTCTAGAACAGCGCCACAAATATAGAACGTTCCTGAACCCGCATTTTGTTCATGTCTCACCCCCAGAAAGTAAATCGTTTTACATAGACAGACAGAATCCGTTACGAGAAGTCCACCCAGTCCAAGGGGCGGGGGGCGTAATGCAACGAGTGTTTGTATACACTCCGATTTCAAAGATGGAACTTCTTGAAATGAAGAAATTAATTCCCTGTCATGACAAAGATCCAGCAGGGTTCCATAGAGAATTAAAAGACATGCTCCGTATGGGAGAATACACTTACCCAGATATCATTAAAATGTTAAAGGTCCTGTTACCCGCAGGGGTGTATGAAAGGTTAAAAGAGAAAGAATGGGAGGTGGGAGAGAAAAAGATCGATTGGGCAGCTCTAGAAGCTGAAGACAAGGCACGAGTACCAGGTACCGGTCTCGGAGATAAATGTAAAGAATTACCAGAATTACTGATTCAAGTTTTACCCAGATTATTGACAACTAGGAAAGAAGACTGGGATGCAATCTCAGCCTGTAAACAGAAACAAGATGAAGATATTAGTGATTTTTATTCTAGATTTGAAAAATGTTTCAGTATTAACAGTGGTCTCAAGACAAGTAGTGAGTCATACCCTCACCTTTTCGTTACCAAATTAGTCGAGAATTCAAGTCCACAAATTAAAAACCGAGTTTTAAAAGTCGAAAGCACCTGGCAAGCAAATACTCCGTCCCAGATGCTCCAGATGCTCCAGTATCACCAGAATAGAATCAGGGAAGAGCAAGAACACGAAAGAAAACGTATGAAAGACACGAAAATGAAAGTGCTAGTTGCACAATCTGTTCCTCAAGACAGTCAGAAGAGGGGTCCGAATCAAGTCAGTCATCCTGCAGCTCCCGTTAAAGGGAACTGCAATTATTGTAAACAGCCAGGTCATTTTATAAACGAGTGTGCAGTTCTGAAACACAACATAGCTACTGGTAAGACTAAAGAAAGACCACGTCCGCCTAGACAAGAACAAGTTTCACAGATTCCTCAGCCACAGAATGCACAACAGACAGTTCCCGCACCGCAGCCTATAGCTGCAACACAGCATGTCACATCACAGATGTACCAGTATGCACAGTCTGAGTATCCAGAGTACCAGTCATATTCATGAAACAGCCTAGAGAGGGAGGTAGGCTTGCCTCTCATCGAGATACCTGTAGATCAAGAAGGTCCTTATGTTCACAGTCAAGTATTAGGGAAAGACAGAAAGTTTTTGATCGATACAGGGGCAAGTAGGACCACAATTAGTCATGCCGAAGTTCCAGGGGCTCCGCTCTCAGGCTCAAGAAATGTTTCCCTTGGATTTTCAGGAAAACCCATCGTTAACGAGATATCAAAGCCAGTCACTCTAGAAGTAGGTCCATTGTCCCGTACTACTGATCTGTTACTTACTAAGTCATGTCCAGAAAACCTATTAGGCATTAAGACACTGAAAGAGTTAGGTGCAGTTATTTGCTGTTCCCCAGAGGGAATACGTCTGTTCCTACGTGACTTTAAGGGTCACTATGTATTACGAGATTTTGATTCGAGATTGTCTAATGTTCCGCAGCATTTATGGGCGCAAGGTCCAACTGATGTAGGTTACATGCAAATCACACCCCATCGTGTGACTCTCAAACCAGGTGTAGTGTTACCACGAATCAGACAGTACAGATTGCCACCTGAGGCTGTAGCAGCCTTATCCAAAATTATTGACGAGCTCGTGGCTCAAGGAGTAGTTGTAGAAACTGACTCCAATGTATGTAATTCCCCGATCATTCCAGTCATGAAACGTACTGATCCAAATGCACCCCCAGTATATCGATTAGTGATTGATTTACGAGAGCTTAATAAATGTATTATTCCTCAGTACCCAGTTGTCCCAGATATTTCTTCCCTGTTAACTGCTATTGATTCCGAAGCCATGTTTTTCACTGTCATAGACCTCAAGAATGCATTTTTCAGTGTTCCAATTCATCCAGATAGTCAGTTTCTTTTCGGATTTTGTTTAAACGGAAGGAGCTATATGTTCACACGCGCTCCTCAAGGTTTCACAGAAAGCCCTAGTATTTACAGTCAAGCACTCAAGAGACAGCTAGACAACATTCATATGCCAACTGACACTGCCCTGCTCCAGTATGTCGATGATCTACTGATCACGGCCCGTTCTGAACGTGACTGCGAACGAGCGTCACTTACAGTTTTGTATTTCCTTGCCGAGATGGGGCACAAGGTGTCACCTTCGAAGCTTCAATTCTGTGTCCAGCAAGTGGTATACTTAGGACACTTGCTGTCCAAGAGGGGTAGGCAGTTGACACCCGACCGTATCCAGTTAATAGCGAGTCTTCCCCAGCCCAGAACCCAGAAGGAGGTACGTGCCTTTATCGGCCTTACTTCTTATTGTAGACAATGGATTCCCCAGTATGCATTTCTAGCCAAGCCACTGATACAGTTAACGACACAGGAGGCAGCCGTATCGACTGTCCTCCCTTGGACATCTGAACATACACTTAGTTTTAACGAGTTAAAGAAAGCCCTATGTCAAGCTCCAGTTCTAGCTACACCGAACTACAGTAAGCCTTTTACACTTTTTGTTACTGAACGCGAAGGTACAGCATTATCTATTCTCACACAAGATCAAGCAGGACAATACAAGCCCTGTGCTTATTTTTCTAGCACATTAGATCCAGTCGCCCAGGCGTTGCCTGCGTGCCTCAAGTCAGTTGCAGCCACAGCACTAGCTATCAGACAAAGTGATTCCATAGTTTTAGGACACTCCCTGACAGTACAAGTCCCACATTCAGTAGAAGTTCTTTTAAACCGAACACAAACTCAGCACTTGACAATTGCACGTTTAACAGGTTACGAATTGACACTGTTCCAGCCACACATAGACATCAGACGCTGCAACGTTCTGAATCCTGCTACACTGTTACCATCAGTTAATTCAAATCCAGACACACATGACTGTGTGGAAGTAGTTAACATTACGACAAAGCCAAGACAAGACCTGACAGATATTCCGTTACCAGATCCCGACCTGACACTTTATGTAGATGGTTCATGTATGAGAACTAGTACAGGAGAACTAGTCGCCGCATATGCAGTAACTACTGACACCGAAGTTATCAAGACACACCGTATTGACACCCTGTCCGCTCAAGCAGCAGAGCTAGTCGCTCTGACACAAGCCTGTATACACGCCAAGAACCTGAAGGTTAATGTTTACACAGATTCACGTTACGCATTCGGAGTTGTACACGACTTCGGAGTACTTTGGCAGGAGAGAGGTTTCATGACTTCTCATGGAACCAAGATTCAGCATGGTCTCCTTATTCAAGCCCTGTTAGATGCCATACATTTACCGACATCTATTGCTATCATGAAATGCAAAGCACATACGAAAGTTACAGACATTATTTCCCAAGGTAATGATTTAGCAGACCGCACAGCCAAGCTTACAGCACAGACTCCAGACATTCCAGTCAATCAGACACGTACTCCAGATCCGATTACATGCATGACAGTTAAGGACCCTACACAAGATGTCATAGATATACAGTTACATGCTACTCCCGATGAAATCAAGAAATGGTCTGAACAAGGAGGGGTCCAGACAGATCAAGGATGGTTAACGAAGGGTAGAGCCACATGGTTTCTCCCCGACTCTATGGTTCAAGTCATTATCAATACCGCACATAGTCCAGCACATTTAGGAGAAAAAGCTATGTTAGACAGTATCCAGAACATTTGGTTCAACAAGCATTTACGAGCTGCAGCCAAGCAGAAAGTCCGTACCTGTATGATATGTTGTCAGTTTAATCCAGGTAAAAGTGTCCCGGTGGAACAAGGTGGTTTCCAGCCCCCTGACCACCCTTTTGAGGTCCTCCAGATGGATTATATTCAGATGGAGCGATGTCGAGGTTTCAAGTATGTCCTTGTAGTTGTATGCGCTTTGTCCAGGTGGACAGAAGCATATCCAGTCCCAGATTACACAGCCGCGACCACTGCCAAGCAGTTGGTTCGTGAATTTTTCCCTAGATACGGACTCCCTAGAGTCGTATATTCTGATAACGGCCAGCCATTCTCCTCAGAGTTAATGAAGCACGTTTCCCTTTTGTTAGGGTACCAGTGGAAGTTCCATTGTGTACGCCATCCTGAAGCAGCCGGTCTCGTAGAGAGACATAATCAGACTCTGAAAATCCGCATTGCAAAAGTCTGTAAGGACAAAGGTGTGGACTGGTTAATAGCTCTGCCAGTCGCTTTATTTTATATGCGCATGGTCGCACATTCCAGATCAGGTCTGTCCCCGTATGAGGTCGTATTCGGCCGCCCCCCTAACATGTGGGGTACTCCTAGACCCCGAAGTATTACCGATGTTTCATGTAATATGCTGACAGATTACCTAGCTTCCTTGATGTCTGCCCTCAACTCATGTCGTTCACAGGTTGCCGCCGCATTTCCAGACAATACCGAGGTGGCACCGCACGAGATCGTTCCAGGCTCCCTTGTAATGGTCCGGAATTTCGACAGATCAAGTCCGCTGGAACCACGTTGGAAGGAGCCACGTCAAGTCCTCTTGACCACCCGAACTGCCGTCAAGTTGGAAGGCAGGAAGGGGTGGGTCCACCTTTCTCATGTAAAACTTTTCAATCCATTGAAACCAGCTTCTAAAAACATTTCCAAGGATTGCCAGGATTCGAAAGATTGCCAGAACATTGTTTTAAAGGACTGTCCCGCACAAGACATTACAACCCCTCCCTTGTTAGAGAAAACTCCGCAACAGGAGTATAAGCTCAAATTAAGGTCTAGTAAAATAAGTCAGTCAGTTTGATTGTATAAGTCCTCCCCTAGGTGAAACGGTTAGATTGTTTCTGACATGTATAAAATAGACCCCCATAGTGAGAGAGTCAGTCGAAGTTCACTTCAATGTATCGTTTTTCTGAGTTTCGTATTATTCATCAGCATAATGATTTCCTGCACTAGTTACGCACTTTTCCTGTGTTTTCCAGTTCCTCATGTAAATATGTCTGCTAATGCTACAGTAGAGCACACGTTTAGTGATCTGCCTCCTCACGAATATTCTTACCGCCTCGCTATGCGCAACAACACATTTATCCGTATGTTACATTACTCACACCAGACCAGCAATGCCACTAATTGTTGGGTGTGTGGTCGACTCCCCCCTTTCCAGACACCGAAGGGAGTTCTGCCACTTTTTCCTTATCCATTCTCACACAATGGTTCGTGTGGAGCATGGTCCACGTTAACGTCATCCTCAACAGATATGTCTTTTCTTAACAGTACATGTTTTCCAGACAAGCAAGGTCTCCCCCACAGAACAGGTTTAGATCTAGAAAACGAAGTATATAATTTAGGTAATTATTCGTCGAATTTTATGGTCCTGAATGTTCAGTCTGATACTACTCCAGACTTACCTGCTATTTCAGTACTACCAGTCAAAGGCGAATTATGTGTCCGTAATTATGGTTCCATACATGTAGGTCATAGTGAATGTACTACTGTTATCCAGTATAGTGACAGTGGGAAATCTGTTTTCAAAGCTTCACGTCATTCTTATTTTATTTGTGGTCAAACCGCATATGTCCGTCTGCCCCTCGATTGGGAGGGAACCTGTTACATTGCCTTCCTACTGCCACCTGTTTTCCTAGCCCCATCTGATTATCACAGAAACACACATCTAGTACACATTAGACATAGAAGGGAGTCCCCGATTGTCGATTATACTGAAACTACTCTAGAACAGTATACAGATTTCAATAAAGGTTTCTTCTTCTTCGTAGGACCTGTCCAGAATAGTAAACTGATCCGTAGGTTAACAAGAACCCTTGAAGCTGTAGTTAATGAGACTGCCTCTGCTCTAGGTAACCTAACCGAAGAACAATCTGCTATGAGATTTGTCGTTTTGCAAAATCGTCTCGTCCTTGACGTCATACTGGCCGATAGGGGCGGGGCCTGTAGAGTCATCGGATCTAGTTGCTGCATTTTCATTCCAAATAACGCGCCGTCTGTTTATTCAGCTATAACCAGACTCCATAAAATTGCCCATCTGTTACATCAAGATCCAGGCACCTGGACATGGTCCGGTTGGTTCTGGAATATAATTTCCGCATGGGGATGGAGAGTCCTGTCCTTTCTAAGTGTTGCAGTAGCGATCATATTTAGCTGCTGCCTCTGTATACAATGTGGCCCTGCGATTTGCGGTATGTGTGCTACCTCTTGTATTCCTAGTCCCAAGCCCCGTTCTAAATCCCGTTCCAGGACAATTCGAGACGAGCAAATGGTACTGTATGAAATGATAGACGGTATCATGAAAATTGATGTTTCCTGATGGAAACGTAGTGACAAGGAGGGAATGTGGAAAAGTAAATTTTGCCATGTTCTGTGTCCCTACGCCTCATCCATCATATGTTATGTGTGCATGACCAATATGCATATGTTATTCCCCATGCCTGATTAATGACGCAATTACAGTTGTGTCCACCTCTAGTATGTTAGTTTCCAGTCCTCGTGAATAATACGAATATCAGGCCTATGTAAAGTTATGTTGCCACGTTTCCCAGTGTGCACGTTATTCCATTATAAAGTCCCCGTTTCCAGGCCTCAAAAGGGCCCGGACCCTGGATTCAGCTCCTGTCTCCTGAAAGCCTCGCTGAGGAGCGATACAGCCCCCACCTGTATCCTCGACCCTTCACTTACTTCCTACCTCGCAGTGCCCGGTGCAGCTTGGCTCTGCCTCTGAGTCTGCCAAAAGTATGTTATAGTTCCAGTTATCAGTTCAGTCCTCCTCTTCTGCATTCCTAAGCTACTGAACTGCATCAATAGTTTCCGTCATTGTCTAGCCTACTCGGCTCCACGTTAGAGAAATACTGTATTTAATGGTCATTTAGTATTCTTCATCACGCACTACATGTAGAATAATGCATGGTCCAGTCTTAGAATCAAGTTAGCTTTTCCCCTCATGACTTCTAGTTTATATCAACATGTTCCCTAAACATCAGATACCAGATAGGGTTTAGGTACATGTCGCTCCGACCCTCCAGACTCTAGTCTCTGCTCCTAGCACAGAGTTCATAGCCCCCAGCTTCTCCTAGTAATACGTCATTGCCAGTTTTCGCGCACCATTAGGTTAGAGGTCCCGGCTCCTTAGGTAGCCCCCTCCAAGGTTTCCGCCCATTCATGACATATTCTGTTACGTTTACATCACATGTCTATGTATACTCCCAGTTACACCTCTTTTTACTGTTATCTTTCGCGACTGCTACGCGTCACGCCTTCTGCTCCACCCACTGTTACGCCTACTGCAATGTAATGCTATGTGTTCGCGCTATGTATATATGCCTGTGTTTTGTTATTGAATGTTAGCGCGCTCATCCCAGACCTAGCCCCAGCAGCTGCTGGGCCTCTTTTCCCCTGTTGGGCCCCAGTTGTCCTGCTGGGCCCTGTCATTCTGTTCCTATGCAGGTTGTCCTGATCCTGTCCTTATGCTGTAATAAACCTGCAGAAACTCCTACTACCTCGAATCTTGACTCTTATTTATTGAGCTATCTGTTATGCTATAAGTCTAGTCAAAAATAGGGTATTATTTATTTATTTACCACATTCGGAAATTCTTTTTGTAGCCTCGCGCCGACGTGGACTTGGACGTCATAGAGACACGGCCTCGCACGCGACTCCGCTGACGTCACCGACGCCTATAATAGGCCCACGCCGGCGTGATGACATCAGTTCCCTTTTTTCAGCGTCGTCGACGCTAACGGTTTCGGGATACTCTGTAGCTTCTTGTAACTCTGTTACTATATTTCTTCGATTCTCCGTTCTCTGACCTCTTTGCTCTTTTATTATGTCGACAAAGAAGACGGGTTTTAAACCCTGTAGAGAATGTGGGAAGATGATGTCCGTTAATGACCCACACCAAGACTGTATTTGGTGTCTGAGCTCCGACCACGACGTGGATGGGTGTTCGTCGTGTCAGAAGATGAATCCGAAGGCCCTGCGAGAGAGGGAGTCTAAGCTTCTTGTGGCTAAGCTGAAGGCCGATAAGGTTTGAAGATCTTCAAAACACTCGAAGAAGTCGAAGTCGAGGTCCAGATCGAGGTCTCGAGAGGCGTCGGTTTCGAAGTCTTCGTCAGATCATGCTTCGAGCTCTCGTAAGAAACATAAGAAGAGGAGGCATGAATCTCGACGTCATTCGGGTGATAAGTCTGAATCGAGGTCGAAATCACCCTAGAGGATGAAATCGAAAGTAATTCCTCCACAAGAATCGGATCAAGAAGGCGAGGCCTCGCCTTCGGGGTCGCATATTCGTTCTCCGACTCCGGTTCCCGATCCGACTCCGGCTCCATCTCCGATTACTGCTCCATCTCCGATTCCTGCTCCATCTCCGACTCCGGAAGACGTCGGTGGAGTTCCTGTTGAGGATGAGTTTTCGACTCCTGTTGTTGAAACAGATTCGAATCTACCTCGAGGTCGACCAGAGCATCCACCTTTTCCAGCTCCAGGTCAGGATCCTTCGGCGTTTCTCAACGCTATGTATGGTGTTTTCTCGAGGTCATGGTACCCCTCTGGAGCACCTTCGGGTCCCATGGGTCCGATGGCATTCAATTTGGGTATACCTCATTCCTATGCCCCGGCACCTTTCATGCCGTATATGCCAGCCCCGACCCCGATGTGGCAGTACCAGGCTCCACCGAGGTCGACGCCGGCTCGACCGAAGTCGACGACTCCAGCACCGGCGTCGCCCGCTCCAAGCAAGTCTATGGAACATCCTTCTAAGCCTTCGGGTTCGACTCCGACGTCGGCTCCGGCGCCGTCGGAGTCGACAGTGGAACCGGCTGCACTCCGCGTTAAGCAAAGGTCTAGGAGAGAGGCTCAATGTCTCCTGGAGGAGCAGAGGTATTGTGAGTCTCATTCTGACTTGGAAGAAGGTGAGCTGGATGGGAATTATTTCGAGGACCTAGCAGAGGCGAGTGGTCTTGAATTTTCCCCGGAGTGGGTTTTACCATCAGGCCCTGATGCACCCTCTAAGGATGTTCAACCATATCATGTGGTTATGAAAAAGGCAGCGGGACTTTTAGGTTTAACTTTGCCTACTGTCGAATTTAAGTCAAATCTGCTAACTGAGGTTCTTCATTCTCCGAGCTCTGCTGTGGAGCCATTACTCCCGTTTAATGATGCTTTGACTGAACCCATTATGGAGGTGTGGAAGAAGCCTCTTTCTGCTCCTGCTGTTTCGAAAGGTGTGGCTAGGAGGTATAGAGTAGCTCCTGAGGACCCTGCCTTTTGGTCATCTCACCCTTCTCCTGAGAGTTTGGTGATTCAAGCGGCATGTTCAAAGAAGTCGGTGGTGCTTTTCCACAGGTACCTGGCGACAAGGAAGCTAGAAAGCAGGATCAAGTGGCCAAGAAGACTTTCTCTTCCGCAAGTATGGCGTTAAAATCAACAAATGCCACTTGCCTTATGGGAAGATATGTCCACGCTCTTGGACTCTATGCGTTCATTGATCTCTAAGGTTCCAGAAGACTGCAGGGGTGACTTTGAGGAAGTTTTATCTGACACTCATGCAGCAGCTCGTCAGGTTATCCAGAGCGGCCTCGATACTGCGGATTCTGTGGCAAGGATCATGGGCACGGCGGTTGCCACAAGGCGTTCAGCTTGGTTAAAATCCTCTGATTTTTCGGCTGATGTACAGTCTGCTTTGTTAGATCTGCCTTTTGATGGTGAAGGACTCTTTGGCAAAAAGGCAGATACGGCCTTGGAGAGGTTCAAGGATAGCAGGGCTACTGCTAGATCTCTTGGTCTTCAAGTCAGAGGTTCTACGACCAGGAAATTCAGAGGTTTTGGTCGCTCTTCCTTTCGTACATTTAGACAAGGTCAGCAGCAGCAACAACTGCAGCAGCAACAACCGCAGCAGCAAAATACCTTGTATAGGTCGTACAGGGGAAAGCAAAGGGCACGTCCTCGAGGGCGTCAAGCCTCGTCCTCCTCCAACCCCCCAGCCACAGAAAAGCAGCCCTAGATCCGCCATTCAGGATCATGTGGGTCCGGTGGGGGGCCGGCTTACCCACTTTCTACGGGATTGGGAATCGGTTACATCAGATCTTTGGGTTCTCAATCTCGTAGAAAATGGGTATGCCCTTCCCTTTCGGGAAATCCCTCCCAATTACCCGCCTTGTCAAGGTTTTTGCACCGAGGAACATCTGTTGCTTCTACAGGAGGAAGTACAGACTATGTTAAGAAAGGGTGCGATAGAGGTGGTCCCAGAGCAGGAAAGGGGTCAGGGATGCTACTCCCGGTATTTCCTGATTCCCAAGAAGGATGGCAGACTTCGTCCAATCCTGGATCTCAGGATCTTGAATCTCTATCTGAAATAGGAGAAATTCAAGATGCTCACCCTTGCTCAGGTTCTTCAGGCGCTGCTAGAAGAAGACTGGATGGTGTCGCTCGACTTGCAGGATGCTTACTTTCACATCCCAATCCTGAAGTCGCACAGGAAGTATCTCCGTTTTACGGTGGGATTGCAGCACTATCAGTTTGCGGTCCTTCCGTTTGGACTTACTACTGCGCCTCGAGTCTTCACCAAGGTGATGGCAGTGGTGGCGGCGCATCTCAGAAGATCAGGGATTCCAGTATTCCCTTATTTGGACGACTGGCTGATCAAAGCAGAGTCGTCAGAGAGAGTGCTCCATCATCTGCGAGAGACAACCCAGTTGTTGTACAGGTTGGATTTTTCGATAAATGTACCCAAGTCTCACCTGGTGCCCTCCCAGCCCAACCTGTTCATAGTTGCCGTACTGGACACATCTGTATGTTGTGCATTCCCTCCCCCTCAAAAGATTCGCGACATACAGGAAATGATTCCTTTATTTTACAATGGAGCGGTCGTTCCAGTCCTGAAGGTCCTTCGCCTGCTCGGTTTGATGGCTTCATGCATTCTGTTGGTCAACCATGCACGCTGGCACATGAGGGCGCTCCAGTGGTGCCTCCGCAGGCAGTGGTATCAGCACAACGGAGATCTCGGGGAGTCAGTGAGGATCTCCAGAGAAGCTGCGGCGGATCCGTCTTGGTGGGGCGTGGAAGGCAATCTGTCTCAAGGGAAGCCTTTCCAACTGCCTCCATCGGTGGCCACAGTGATTACGGATGCGTCCACTCTAGGGTGGGGTGCTCATCTGGGGGATCTGGAGGTCAAGGGTCTTTGGTCTCCAGAGGAAAGGTTGCTTCACATCAACCTTCTAGAATTGCGGGCGATACGTTTGGCGCTCAAGGCCTTCCTCCCTTCCCTTCGCGGTCAGTCGGTCCAGGTCCTGACGGACAACACGACTGCGATGTGGTACATCAACAAACAGGGAGGAGTGGGGTCGCAGTGTCTCTGCAGAGAGGCTCTGCGTCTCTGGTCCTGGGTTCAGGACCATCAGATTTGTCTGATGGCAAATCATCTGGCCGGGGTTCTGAACGTTCGTGCAGACAGTCTCAGTCGGCAGTTCTCTGCCGACCACGAGTGAAGGCTTCATCCGGAGGTGGTTCACGACATCTTTCAGATGTGGGGGACTCCTCGGGTGGACCTGTTCGCCACTCGCGAGAATGCTCACTGCCTGTCTTTCTGCAGTCTCCAGTATCCAATGCAAGGAGCCTTGGGGGATGCTTTTCAGTTGTGTTGGGGAAATCAACTCCTTCACGCGTTTCCTCCCATACCTTTGATTCCTCGGGTTCTGAGGAAGATTCGCCAAGACCGGGCCCAAGTCATATTGGTCGCCCCGAACTGGCCAAGAAGGGTGTGGTATACAGATCTTCTCCACCTCTCCTCTCACCCGCCGCTCCGTCTCCCTCACAGGGCAGATCTCCTCTCTCAGATGGAGGGGCAGGTTCTACACCCCCACCTTCAGACATTGCACCTTCATGCCTGGAGATTGAACGGGGCAACCTGAGTTCTTTTTCTCTCCCGCCTGACGTGGTGGATGTCATCTTGTCAGCCAGGCGTGACTCCACTAAGTCCATCTATTCTTATAGGAGGTCAACATTTGTCACTTGGTGTGGGGAGAAATCTATAGACCCTTTGAGAGCCCATTTGTCTTATGTTCTCCAGTTTGCCCTTTCTCTGGCGCAACAGGGGCTTGCCATTGCCACAGTGAAGGGCTATCTTTCAGCGCTGTCGGCATTTCTCTGTTTGCCTGACCAATCTTCTCTTTTTAAGTCTCCTGTAGTTTTAAGATTTTTGAAGGGCCTCACAAATAAGTTCCCTCCTACTCCTTTTATTGTGCCTCAGTGGGACTTAAATCTTGTCTTGACCTTTCTGATGGGTGCTCCATTTGAGCCTCTTCACAAATGTCCTATGAGGCTTTTGACTCTTAAGGCAGTCTTCCTCGTTGCAATTACCTCTGCAAGGAGGGTAAGTGAGCTTCAGGCTCTTAGTTCCAAGCCCCCTTTCTTGACCATTCATGCTGATCGAATGGTTCTTAGGACCAGGGCTGCTTTTCTTCCTAAGGTGGTTACTCCTTTCCACCTTGGTCAATCCATTACCCTCCCTACCTTTTATCCTCCCCCACACCCTTCCAAGGAGGAGGAGAGGTTACACTGTCTGGACCCTAAGAGGGCAGTGTCTTTTTACCTGGACAGAACTAAAGACTGTCGTTTGGATGACCAGCTCTTCGTTGGGTTTGCTGGCTGCAAAAGAGGAAGAGCGGTCCATAAGAGAACCTTGTCGAGATGGATCGTGCTATGTATAAAGATCTGCTACTCTTTGGCCGGTAAGGAACCTCCAGAGGGTATAAGGGCTCATTCTACTAGAGCTAAATCGTCAACCTCAGCATTTGCTAGAGGTGTTCCTGTAGAGGACATTTGTAGGGCGGCAACTTGGTCTTCCCTCCACACTTTCGCGAAGCATTACTGCTTGGATACCGAGGTGAGGAGGGACGGCCACTTTGCGCGCTCTGTTCTTCAGGATTTCCTGGTTTAAGAAGAGTGCACACCCTCCTCCGGGAGTGGGGACTGCTGTGGGACTCTATTCACAAGGTGAGGAATCCACACGGCAGATGTATCTATCAGAAGAACAAGTTACTTACCTTCGGTAACGCTTTTTCTGGTAGATACAATATCTGCCTGTGGATTCCTCACTGACCCACCCGCCTCCCCGTTGTCCACTCTTCTATGCCAGAGTTATTGTAATGTAATGTATATTTATTTTGTTGTCAAGGAAATGTTTCAATTGCTTTCCTGCATTTGCTTTACACTGTGTGTTTTGCCTTGACTATTGTGTACTGTGTATACTTTGTATATATCTACTGTCATTGGTCCATCTGTGTGCCTCGATGGCACGGAAAAAAGGGTGGAACTGATGTCATCACGCCGGCGTGGGCCTATTATAGGCGTCGGTGACGTCAGCGGAGTCGCGTGCGAGGCCGTGTCTCTATGACGTCCAAGTCCACGTCGGCGCGAGGCTACAAAAAGAATTTCCGAATGTTGCTGACGCAAGGGGATATTCACAAGGTGAGGAATCCACAGGCAGATATTGTATCTACCAGAAAAAGCGTTACTGAAGGTAAGTAACTTGTTCATTAGGGACAAATCCTCAATTGCCACCTTCATAACCCCTATTTCGGCCCTTAAAAGCTGCACCAGAACGGTTGCTTCCTGGTTACATGCAGTGGGAGTCTCTACCAGTCTTACTGAGTTTGCTAAGGGTGTCTCAGGTTCCTGGTGTATCACTTCCTCTAATCTGTTGGATACCGCTGTATACCTATTTGTGCATATAATTATGGGATCGATGTGTTGGAAGTTACTGTCTACCGTCACGATGGGAGAACTAGGGGGAATGGTATCTACAGCTAAAGTTGAGGGGCTAGGGGTGAAATTGCAAGAAGAGGAATCACCCATATGCCCCGGTTCTGTTCCAACTCGTCTTTTTTTCAAAGTGGGCCTTTTTTTGTGTGATTTGAGGAACATATTCTGGATAGCGACATGTTGGTTTGTGTAGTCGCTAATGGTTAGATTTCGACGGTATGGTTTTATTCCTACCTGCTCTCACGTTGTTTCAGCTGCTAGTATATCTTCACACTCCTCAATGAGCGTGTCGATTCTGTCCATAACAAAGGGGTTTCCAACTTGTTTGGATGTCTTTCTAGCTTTTTTCCCCTTGATCGGTCTATCGCTATTACCCTCTTCGCCTCCACCCCCACTACCTTCCATGGTCTTTCTTTTACCCATACATCGAAGGTGGAGAAAGCAGTAATTAAATGGACAGATATACAATGTGTAAACAAACACCAAAGCTGGGATAAAGCCTTTCACTAGGGATTAGGCAAAGTGCAGTACATTAACACATACACTGTAATTAACTACGTAGCAGGCCGTAGTGAAGAGGTACAGTTTGGACAAACCAGATCCTGCTTAGTGCATCTCACAGGAGCAAACAGGGGGATATAAACAAAGGATGCACAGTACCTGTGCAACAGGAGGGTTACCCAGGAAGTGGACCAGAATCAGGGGGCAGGTGACAGAGGGGTGGCCCTGCCCGGCCTCTTCCGGGCGCTGACGGGCAAGGACTGGCCAGCCCTTGGCCCGGGTGCTGCCCGCGCGCCGCGCGATGCGGCTGGTGAATTTAAACAAGCACCTCCTGCCGCTTGAAAGTGACGAGTATGTTGCGCTGCGAGCTGCGGCAGGAGCGCGAGGCACACTGGGGCAGTGAGTCCAGCCCCCCTCTGGTCCGGTGAAAGCAGCAACTGTTGGGTGTCACGGGCTGCGGGAGGTGGCTGGCAAATTTAAACAAGCGCCTCCTGGCGCTTGAAATGGACGAGGATGTTGCGGTGCGCGCTGCGGCAGAAGCACAAGGCACACAAGGGCAGTGATTTCAGCCCCCCTCTGGTCCGGTGAAAGCAGCAACTGTTGGGCTGCATGGAAACCTCTGCTTCCATTGGTACCAGGTTTTATAGAACCAGTAATGGACATCTTTCTTACACCGGCGAGTGTTAAGACTGCTCCAGCAAGAATCTTAAAGTGCAGTTCACCAGAGGTTCCTTAGAGCTGATCCTCCCCCGGATTCAGTCATAATTGCTGCGGCAAAGAAGACCCATGCTGTTGCATCCTCCTCTACTGTTCCACCAGACAAGGAGAGTAAAACTCATGATTCCTGGGGAAGGAAGGCTTGTGGCACTTCTCCCTCCATGTTGAAGGTCTCCAACACATCGGTGCTCCTGGGCCGCTACGACAGATCTCTGTGGTACTCACTACAGAGATTCATTGAAAAGTTGGCACAGGGACAACACAAAGACTTTGAGAAAATCTTGACAGAAGGCAGTCTGGTGTCTAACCAGGTTATCAGTGCTGCATCGGATAGAGCTACCCTTTCGCTCATGCTTATGCTCATGGGT
Organism: Lissotriton helveticus; assembly: GCF_964261635.1. Taxonomy (NCBI): domain Eukaryota; kingdom Metazoa; phylum Chordata; class Amphibia; order Caudata; family Salamandridae; genus Lissotriton; species Lissotriton helveticus. Next base: position 590,689,787 of record NC_136072.1, read on the forward strand.
TATGCACAAAGAGAACGTCTTGGCTCCGACTGAAAGCGCTAAAGCCAAAAGCGCAGTCATGCATCCTTAATCTTCCTTTCTCCGGAGCTCTCTGTTCGGGACTCACATGATGAAGAGATGGCCCGGATGAAAACAGAACTTGACACGCTGAAGGCAGTGGGCCTTGAAAAGAAGAAGGAATTCCGCAAGAGATTCTGTCCTTACAATTGGTGATCCTCCCAACAGAGGGTTCAAACCTCTCATTGGCAGAAAAATCAAGATCACCAAGGCCAGCAAAGATCTCAGTATCGGGGCAGACGTTCCTCTAGAGGAGGAGGAAATCAGCGTCAAAGCAACAACTCTGCCAAGATGCAGACAAAGCAATGAGTACTCACTTTCCCCATCCCCCACTCCAGTGGGGGGAAGTATCACAAATCATCTCGAAGAGTGGTGAGCTATCACAAAGGATCAGTGGGTGTTAGCTACGCTGCAGAATAGGTACTCTACGTTTTCGTCAACATCCTCCCTCAATCCCTCCAGTTCCTTCATTGTGTCACCAGCTAAAGCTCTTGCAGAGAGAGGTTGACACCCTTCTCAGAAAGTCAGCTCTCAAGAGTATGCCAGTACCTCAAAGAGGAAAAGGGGTTTACTCAAGGTACTTCTTGGTAAAGAAAAAGGGCAAAAAGGCAGAATACAGACCCATTCTGGACCCGTGGATGCTCAACCAATCAATCAAAAAGGAGAAGGTTTTCATGTTTGCTCTCCATCAAATATATCCACATCTTAGACAGGGGGATTGGATGTGTTCGCTGGATGTGCATGATGCATACTTTCACGTCCCAATCAATCAGCATCACAGACAATACCTACAGTTCCTGGTGGGATCCTCTCATTACCAGTCAGGCGGAAGTCAGCCAACAGAGTGTTCACGAAGTGCATGGCGGTAGTGGCAGCTGCACTGCGTCGCAGGGGCATCTTCGTGTGCCCCGTACTTGGCTGGTAAAAGGTCCTTCTCCAGGCAGCGTGAGGAGTCATATCTGGAACTGTCTTGAGCTGTGTTACCGGCTGGGCCTGCATGTGAATTTTGTCAAGTCAACTTCACAGCCAACGCAGAGAATACATTTCTTAGGAGCTCTGCTAGACTCCGAGGTAGGGAAAGTGTTTCCTTCGGAGGAGAGACAGAGTTCCCTCATACAGAAATGCAAGTTGGTTCTGCACAACAGAAAGCTGCCTGTACGTCGGATTGCCTCCCTTCTAGGGGTCGATGGCATCATCCCCAGGGAGTGAAGTGACCTTTAGAGCTGCACTACCGGAGGCCATCAGCAAGCTGGCTGTAGGGTGTTCCAACTTCTCCATTATTGGGGACTTGAATCTGCATTTTGATAATCTATCTAGCCCGTCGGTGTCTAGTTTCATGGCAGATCTTGAAGCGCTCCAGCTGGCTCAGATGGTGTCACAACCTACCCACATAGGGGGCCACATCATCGACCCGTTCTTTACCAATCTTGCGGAAACCAGCATTTTCAGCCTTACACCGTTGGCATGGACTGATCATTACTTGATACAGATCCGGTGCCCCGTACTCGTTACGCAGCCCAAACCAGTGGTGTGTCCTACTCCTAGACGGCGCTGGAACAAACTGAAGTTGGATGAGTTTTACCATCTCCTGTCGTCCGACCCAGTAGTTATAACTGGGGCGGTAGATCAAGGCTATGATTGCTTCTGCAATTGGGTGACTAGGGCATTAGATTCCCTTATCCCCATAGTCTGGTGTAAATCGGGGGCCAGGAATTCCAGCCCATGGTATGACGATGCATTACGGGCACTCAAGACCTCGTGTAGGCGTGCAGAGCGGGCATGGCGCAAGACCTATAACAACCAGAAAAAGGTCTTGTACCAGGCCACTGTGAAACTTTATCATCGTGCAGTGTGCAGAGCCCGCGCTGCCTTCTATGCCTTACAATTTCGGACTAGTACCAACCCCTCTAAAACCATTTTCAAGGTGTTGAAAGACCTTACCGCCAAGAAGGTGATTGCGACCCACCAGAGCTCTGTTGAGCACTGCGAAACATTGGCGGACTTCTTTTTAGAAAAGGTCAATGCTATTTACCGGGCTTTTCCGTCGGCTATTCCATCTGCCGACACACCTTTTAAACCGTTGACATCTGAGGAGTTGCACACTTTTCCGAATCTAACATCTGAAAGTCTTGGCAAACTGGCTCGCCTAGTGAGGTCGGGGTCCCCAGCGGATCCACTCTGTCTGGCTGTGTTCAAAGACCTAGCGGTGCATGACATCTCACCGCTATGTTCTTTGATCAATGCGTCGCTTACGTCTGGCGTAGTTCCACTGAAGTGGAAACAGGCCATGGTCCGGCCTATTCTCAAGAAACCCAGCCTGGATGGTAGTAAGCCCGAAAGTTATCGGCCAATTTCACTTCTGCCGTGGCCTGCCAAGGTAATTGAGGCGCATGTCAACGCGGTCCTCACGGAACATCTACACCAAGCCGATATCCTCGACATGACGCAGAATGGGTTTCGGGCAGGTCATAGCACGGAGACGGCTCTGCTGTATATGGTGGAGCATTTGCGCTCCGTGCTTGATGCGGGTCAAACAGCGGCGCTGGTGCTACTAGATCTGAGCGCCGCATTTGACACCGTATCACACCCCATCCTTCTGCGTCGTTTAGAGGAGGCCGGTGTCACCGGCATTGCTCTCCAATGGTTCCGGTCTTTTTTAGCCAATCGGACCTTCAGCGTGACCGTCCCACCGTACCAGTCCAAACACCATCCGTTGGATCTGGGGGTCCCCCAAGGCTCCTCGCTGAGTCCTACGTTGTTTAATCTATACGTAAGGCCGCTAGCTGAGGTTGTCCGGCAATGGGGTATGACAATGGTGTCATACGCCGATGACACCCAGTTAGCTGTCACGATCAGCGGGGATGCCGATGTGGATGCACCCAGATTCCAACAAGGACTGCGGGCGGTCGCTGGCTGGATGACATCCAACTGTCTTCAGCTGAACGCCAGTAAGACCGAGGTCATGATTTTTGGCAGACAACCGGAACTTTGGGAAGGGAGATGGTGGCCAGGGGATTTGGGTCCTACACCCACCCCAGTCTTTGAGCTTAAAAACCTCGGGGTATGGTTGGATCCGTCCCTTACGTTTGCCTGTCATACCAAACGTACGGCGGCCTGTTGTTTTGGCATTCTACGGGGCCTCCGTCCTGTGCTTAAGTTTTTTGATGCCGCCACTAGGCAACTCGTGATCCAAGCCACTGTCATCTCTAGGCTGGATTATGCGAGCTCCCTACTGGTCGGCCTGAACCAGGCAGAAATTGGACGCCTGCAGCGGATCCAGAATGCCGCCGCGAGATCGGTGGTGGGCCTACCTAGATCATGCCCTACTTCCAGTACCCTGCGCTCGCTGCACTGGCTCCCGGTGGCACAGCGGATTCAGTTTAAGGTCCTCTGTGTTGCCTACAAAATTCTCAAGGGGTCTCCGGCCATGATTCTCTCTAAAATTCTGGCTCATTACATTCCAGCGCGAGCTTTAAGATCTGCTGATTTAGAATTGGCTGTTGTTCCTCGCTTCAAGCGCAGCAGAGCTGGCGGACGTTCCTTCCAAGTCCGTGCGGCGGTGCTTTGGAACTCTCTTCCCCCGGCGATCCGCGCCCTTAGTGACCTGTTGTCCTTTCGCCGGGCAGTGAAAACATTTTTATTTCCTTAGTCTTATTTTCTGTGTGTTGTCATGTTGTGTTGTGCTGCTACCTTGTCGCGGCGCCAGGACGCTCCTTCGCTGGAGCATTTGTGCGCCTAATAAAAGTGCATAACATAACATAACATCATGCATCTTCCTGGTTCCCAATGCCAGGCTACGAATGCGTCCTCTACAGCAGGATCTGAAGGACTAGTGGGACCAATAGACAGCTCACTGGGACGAAAAGATAAGTCTATTGAACGCAGCACAAGCGTCCATACCTTGGTGGATGAGAAAAGGAAATATGCAAGTCGGAATTCCTTTTCATCAATCTCTGCCTGCTCAAACGCTGATCGCCGACGCCTCACTGCAGGTCTAGGGGGCCCACATCGGACCTCTCCAGACTCAAGGACTGTGGTCTCCAAAACAGCCATCCTACCACATCAACATGTTAGAGCTGAGAGCAGTTCACCTAGCCCTCAAAGCCTTTCTCCCCTCGATTCAGGCAACCTCAGTATTAGTACAGACGGACAATACCACCACCATGTACTACCTGAACCAACAGGGAGGGACTCACTCATGAACACTTTCCCTGGAGGCTCAAACACTGTGGCATTGGCTCCTGGCGTGGAATCTGTCAGTCACAGCAGTCCACCTGCCGGGGGAACAAAACATGAGAGCGGATGCTCTCAGCCATCACTTCAAAGACAGAGCAGACTGGGTTCTCAACGACGAGGTCGTCGAAGACATTTTCCAGTCATGGGGTCGTCCCACCATTGACCTTTTCGCAGGCGACAGAAATGCAAAATGCCGAGACTTCCCCTCACGGTTCTATCGACCAGGATCGAAAGGGAATGCCTTTTTGATAGACTGGTCAGGGGCATTTGTGTACACCTTTCCACCCCTTCCGGTAATCCCGAAGGTGGTGACTAAGCTGTCACATTTGTGCACGAGGATGATACTAATTGCCCTGGACTGGGCGAGACGATGGTGGAACCCGGAACTTCTGCACCTATCAGAATGCCCACACAGGAAGCTGCCTTGCAGACCGGACCAGCTGTCCAAGATGAACGGGAGGATTCATCACCCCAACCTTTCCTCACTGAACTTGGCAGCATGGCTCCTGAGGTCCTCCAGTATGTCCACTTAGAACTGCAGCAGGACTGCATGTCCATCTGGAAGGAAGCAAGAAGACCGTCCACAAGGCATTCGTATGCATGGAAGTGGAAGCGGTTTTTATATGTGGTGTGTGCAAAACCATTGTAATCCAACCAAGGGTCAGGAAGAAGTCATCCTTCCTTACCTACTTATCTGGCGAAAGCAGGGTTGAAGTTTTCTTCCATTAAGGTGCACTTAGCAGTTAAAACTGCATATAGACGTTCACCTTCTCAACCTTGTTTCTTTCAGTTACAGGCTGTTAAGGTTTTTTTAGCAGGGTTTAAAGAAGGCCTACCCTCTGGTAAGGCCTCCTTCACCACTCTGGGAGCTAAACCCGGTGCTATCAAAATTGATGGGTCCGCCTTTCGAACCCATACACAAAGCAACCTTACAGCATCTTTCTTGGAAGGCGGCTTTCTTGGTAGCGATCACATCGGCTTGCAGAGTGAGCGAAATACAGGCTCTCTGCTCTTAAGAACCTTATATAGTCTTCCATCTTAATAGGGTTGTGTTGAGAACGTACCCCTCTTTCCTACCTAAGGTGGTGTCAGATTTTCATGTGAATCAGACCATCTCTCTACCCACCTTTTTCCCCAATCCCTCCACCCCAGCTGAGACTGCTTCACACTCTCTGGACCTGATAAGGGTTATGAAATTCTATCTGGACTATGAAAAAATCTGATCAACTGTTTGTTAACTATGGGTTGATCAGAACTGGTTTTGCAGCTTCAAAGTGGTCCATTTCCAGATGGATAGTTTCATGTATCAAACTTTCTTATCAATTAGTTCAGAAGCCCCTTGGGTTTACTCCCAAAGCGCACTCTACCAGGGGAAAAGCGGCTACTACTGCTTTTCTTCATAACGTGCCCATGTCTGAAATCTGTAAGGCGGCAACTTGGAAGTCCGTCCATACATTTACGAGGCACTACTGTCTGGATTCAGACACCTGAACACACACCCAAGTAGGCCAGGCCTCCTGGAGGAATCTGTTCAACAGCTGATTTCGGCTGTTATTATTTGTTGGGTCATTTTACTCTCATTTACCTGCAGGTGGTTGATGGGCTTGCTATTCTATTCAGTGCTTACCTGTAATCCTAGTTCTCTTCCAGGGGAATCCTCATCAAAGTCATAAGCAACCCACCCTCCTCCCCAGGTAAATGAGATATTTCTAAAGTGTTAAAGAATATCTTTGTGCCCTGATCTTCAGGGTTATGCAGAGAACAACTGACCTGTCACCCCTGAGGCAAGATGGGAAGATAGGGGTCATGGCTTCCTTAAAGGCACGGTGCCAGTTTTTGTTGAAAATGTTTTCATTTTCTATGCTATTGGTTTGCAATGCAGACTGTAGGCTATCGATGTCTGCTTTATTTGCAGTTTAGCTCTTTGAGTGCTTTGCTCATTAAAAAACAGAGTTCAGGTGCGTCTAGCCCTCTTGTGTTTTTATATATTGTTAAATAGTCTTTGTGTGTAATTACATTGTTTAGCCTCCTATTGGGCGCTGCATTGGTATGAGAAAAAATGATATATGTATATATATATATATTCACCTTTATTTGCAGTCAAATTGTGCTGATGTTTCTGTTGACTTGTCTATGTATGGCTTAGTCACGAGTTACTTGCACTGTCACTTTAAATGTTAGCAAAGTAAGATGAAGCGCATCATGTGATCATGGTCTTTGGAAGAACGAAACGCGTAATGGCGGTTGGTGTAGGGCACATTATTAAATCAAAAATAGCACCAGCAAATCGGGTCCGCATTGTCTGAGCTGTATATATATGATTTCCATACATAATTTTTATATTATTTCCGGGGTCCCCGCACTTGGGCGGGAATATCCGTGGGTCCCCGCACATGGGCGGGAATATTCAGTGCTTATGACTTTAATGGGGATACCACTGGAAGAGAACTAGGATTACAGGTAAGTAACTTATCCTTCCCGGTGATTCAACACCTAGCGGGCTCTTTGAATGCTAGAGTGTAAAAACTCAGCTGAAGATGCCTAGAGAATCATAATGGTGGTGTTGTTATAAAGTTCGCACAAGAAAAGGCAGGACTGGGTACTGCTTGTTTAGGACTATAGGACATCAGAGTACAGGTACTGAGTTCATCTACACCATCATAGCACTGTTGGGCCAATTCCTAGCTAGCTCACAGTGCCTCGCCCGAACCCCTAACCTTCCTGGGATGACAAGCGATTTTGATAACCACGAACTTGACACTCTGATCTTCTAGGGAATTGTGGAAACTGATCTTACCCCTTTCGTTGTTTACTTATGCATGCCCCAGGTAAACAAAAACAAATTATGAATAAGGTGTTCAACTGTAATCTTGCGTAGAATATGCTGCGATTATTAGGCAGAAAAAATCAAATCATGAACATGGTGAAAAGAAGAAACAGTCCACCATCGGCTGTATATATATGTGTGTGTGTGTGTGCGTGTGTATATAATATGTGTGCGTGTGTATATAATATATATGTGCGGGTGTATATATATATATATATGTGTGTGTGTGTGGGTGTATATATATGTGTGTGTGGGTGTATATATATATGTGTGTGTGTATATATATATATATATATATATATATGTGTGTATACCTGTGTGTGTGTGCGTGTGTATATATATATATATATATATATATATATATGTGTGTGAGGATGTAGATATGCGTGTGCCTATAAACAAGTGAATTGAAACATACGTAATGATGGCGACACCATGTTTGAACATGTTAAGGTAAATGAGTATTCCGCTTTCTCTTGCCATGATTTGCTTAGAGTGGGAATGCGCTGAGACTTATTTAAGGACTGGCATAGTGATCTTATATTTTTCTCAACTAATATTGATAAAGACATTGTGCTGCCGAAACGCATCTGTTTGGCACAAATAAATTGGATAAATATAACCCGCTGGGTGCTCCCTCTCATGTTTTGAAATTGAATAATGTGAGGCCATCATCATGTAAGGAAGCACCTGTTTGAGAGCATTCATCATTTTCTGGTGGATTTGGTGACATATATACACATAAAGTTGTGTGTATATATGTATTTGTATTGTAGGAGGCTGGTATATGTGCACACTTATTTAAGAGATGCACCTTGCACTAACCAGACAACCCTTATGGTTATTTTAGTGGTCTTGGACAACCTTACAAAGCTCTCTCTAGGTGGTAGCTGTGGAGAGCATGGTTCAGGTTTAGTCCAGAAGGAGTGTTAAGCAGCTTGGTTTACCAGAACTAATCATATAGTGTGGGTTAAACGAAAAACAACCATACAGTGTATTTATAAAAATAGTTATATTTGTAATGCATTCTCACTAACACATTGGTACATCTCCTACTACGAGATATCAACACAGTACACACAATATTTCAAAAGTTGAACCGGTAAGTAGCCCAACCACACAGTGGTCTCCAGGGGAAGACCAAATCATGTACTAAAGGAGTGGAATGCAAACTATGCCCGAAGTCTAGACTTGGACCAGAAGACTCAGAAGAGCTGTGGACCCAAGGAATCCACCAAGGTAAGTACCCAGGAACCCCATGTAGGCTGTGTGCACAGTGGAAACACAGCTGCATACTCAATACAATCAATGGGACAGTCGCTGTGGCAGTTTTCAAGAAGGACCCTTCCCAGTGGCCACTGAAGAAACCCCCATGGAAGATGAAAGGTTGGAGAGTCACCCCACCAGTGGATACTCCAGGAACCAGGATACCTACACCAGGGAAGCCAGGTGCATAGGTGCGAAGTGATATCTGAAGCTACCGTATACCACAATGTAGGACTTCAGTAGAGACATCGCTAGCGAAGTAGTTGAAAGAGTCCGGTGGAATCTAAGGATGGATTCTTGAAGACAAGTACCTGCAAGCAGAGGGGACCGAGTCAATGCCACTCTGAAGTGACCAGGATGCACAGAAGACCAATGACCACTGATGACGGAAGACCCAGGAGAGTTGACGGTGACTTTGTCAGGATCCGTTCACAAGCTGTCTCATGTGGGTAGTCGAGAACTAGGGAGTCGGCATCCGGCGAGAGCACCAGCAAGCCTTTGAAGGTGCCACAGACATGTTAAATGCAAGCAATGTCCAGGGGACTCACCAAGTGCAGAATAGTCCAAACAGACCCAGAGCAAGCAGGGGAGCCCTCTGAAGCCAAAGAAGATTCTCAAGAGGACCCACAGGCCGACAGGGCAGGAGTCGCAAGAGGACCTCGAGCTGCTCACCAAAGATGCAGGCCCATGGTGCAGAGGATGCAGTGAGGACGCAGTCCTTGGTAGGAAGAGATTCTGGAGCTTTTTGTAGCCCGATGATCTCTAGAGAACAGCGTCAACCAACCTTGGCAATGGCAAATCGATGAGGTGCACAGGGGTGCTGTTCCAGCAGTTCAGACCAGGGATACTGTACTCTAACTTGCTGAGATGACAGTGCAGGCCAAGAGTGGGTTACAAAACCACCACCTGTGTTGCTGAACCTTTTGGAGTCCCTGGGACCTCAGGACCAGCAGACTTGTCAGCTTTGTTGCGGTGCCTGCAGATGCAGGGGAGTGGCTCTTTCACTCCAAGGGAGTTTCCTTCGGGTGTCTTTGATGCCCACTAGCCTGGAGGAAAACCTGGATGAAGCACTGATGACACAGAAGACTGGCAGGACAACGAGACCAGGAGCAGCAGGAGTCTTTCTTGATGCAGTCTTGGTTCCAGATGAAATCCAAGGTGCCCAGAAGAATACGCCCATGTCCTTTGTCCAGTTTTGCGTCCGAGCAGGAGCCAACGCCTCCCTGACCTGGTTCCAACTGGAGTATGCAAGGAAAACACCAAATGTGCCCTTCATAGCAGTCCTATGGCGCTGAAAGCACCTCCAGCCCAATACACTAAGTCCTGTCTTGGAGGTAGTTACCCCTCCCTGTGACAGGAATCCTTTTGTACTACCTTCTCCTGCTCGAGCTCAGTAGCAGGAGGGCAGAATCGTGTCTGGTCGGCAGCAGCACAAGCTTGCTGTTTGACCCAGAAAGGGTGCTACTGGGAATACAGGGACCAGAAGACCCTCTGTACATGGGATCCAACATCCAACACTGGAATTGATGTTTTTGGTAGGATTCCAACATGTTTGATACCACATATGACCGGTTTCGGTGCAGCCTATATATAGTGGACATCTTGTAATTGACTTGATGTCCACTATATATATTAAATGGCTGAACGCACTTACAAAGCCTGGAGAATTGACTCCGGGGTTTGTAGGGGATGTTCAGCTCATGCAGGGCATCCTCACAACATATAACCCTTCACCCTGCTATAAGGATTGAAAGGCCTTAGTTTTTAAGTGTATATATAAGTGACTTAGTTTTTAAGTGTATATATAAGTAAACCTATCTGTTCAAGTGGTGCTAGCACCAGCTCACACAGCCTGCAGTGGCAGGCCTGTAGTCACAGTTTGAGTGGTCTCTCATGGATGGTATATTGCATGTTGCAGCCCATGGCAGACCCCTGCTGTACCTATGCCCTGGATACCTTAGTACCCTATGCAAGGGATTTAGGAGGGTACACCAGTAACCAATGGGTAAGGTACCAACATACTTAGTTAGGGAGATTAAAACATTGACTGGGTCCTGATTAGCAGAATCCCAGAAAGACCAGCCAGAAAATAGCATAATTCCAGCAAAAAGTGGGGGTAACCCTGAAAGCAGATCCTACTTTCCTACACCTGTGTGTGTGTATATATATATATATATATATATGTGTGTGTGTGATGTGTGTGCGCATGTCTGTGATGTGTGTGATATCTTTATCTTTAACTTTTCAGATACCAAAGAGACGCACATGCACTCCATTTTTTTTTTTTTATTATATTTTTTTTTTTATTTGGAGTCAGAAATACATCACGGAAAAAGGAAGATTTTTAAAAGTACATATTTTGATCATTCGGGACACAGGCTTAATAATTAATTCTCATAATCTTTAAATACAAAAGACAAATAATCATTCCAAACATACATTAGATAAATAGTTAAGACTTCTAAAATGGGAGAGCTCATGTAAAATCATCAGAATATAAATAGGAGGGGGAGACAAGGTGTATAATTGCATTTCCAATATCAATAAACATCCAAATATGCTAATTTAACATTTCATAAATTTTTTACATGAGTCTCCCTCCAATTGGTTACCGGGGCCCAGAACCTTCTTCCGAAGTCCCGTACTTTCCCCCTCTTATACTCATATAGGCAGATCTCAATATTGTGTATACCAAGGAGTCTAGATAGCCACATTTGAAAGGATGGTGCAACTGTATCCTTCCACCCCGCAGAGATCAAGATCCTAAGAACAGCGACAGAAATAAATACCAGTGCTTCTTCTTCCTTGCCCAAATTTAAATTCGAATCAGTGCCCAAAATCATCAGGGTAGGGGATAGATCGATCTTATGACCTACCAGCCCCTCCCATAGTTTTTCAATCTCTTTTTTCACTGGTGTCAAGAGAGTGCAAGAGAAGAACATATGCAGTAGATCTGCTTGACCCCCCCCCCCCACATCTTGGGCAATTATCATCCGCTCTAGCCCCCCATATGTGTAATTTTGCCGGGGTATGGTATAGGTTAAATATCGTTTTATAGTGTTGGGCTCTTAGGTTTGTAGCTCTGAATATTCTTTTATTCAATTCTATAGCCTGGTCAACATCTACATTCGGGTTCCCTAATTTGTTAGACCATGCGACCTCTGTTTTCTCAACATCATCCTTGATCTCAGCCCGAAGGATGTTGTATAGAGGCTTGATTTTACTGCATCCTTTGGACAATGCTTCCAAGAGGGGACTATTTTCAGGGGGAGGTGGTTTTGGTTTAATGGACTTCAGGGAGCGGTCAACCTGGGTATAGGCGAACCAGTGATTATCTGGAATACCGTACCTCCTTTGTAATACCTCAAAACTCATAAATCCTTCTACATCCATTATGTCTTGTAGCGTATTGATGCCCAATTCACTCCAAATTTTTAAAACCCTTCCAATCCCAAGCCTTGAAAAGAGGCTGAATCTGTAGATGTGGATATAGGCATTAATCTTGGGAATATTACACAGTTTTCTACTGGCCTTCCACACACTCCAAGCACTATCAATTATCTTATATCTTACTTTTTTATAAAATCTTCGATCTACTTCACATAACATGATACCAGTAGCCTTTCTTCCCAATAATAATTCATAAATGGAGGGGGGTTGATAAGCTTCGGGTCTAACGTTGTCCGAATTAACATCTAATTGAAATAGTATTTTCATTTGTATTAAGAGACAGGTCCAGTGGTATAGCCTTAAGTTAGGGAGATCCAAGCCCCCCCTTTCCCGCTGGAGAGATTAAAGACTTGTTGACCTTCTTACTTTACCATATTGCCAAATAAATTTGATGAAGACCGACTCCAGTTTTGACATTATTTTTTCCTCAATAAATAGTGGTATGGCTCTAAAGAGATATAAAAGCTTTGGGAACATCGTCATCTTGACTGCATTTATCCTGCCAATCAAGGAGAGATGTAGTCCATCCCATCTTTTTAGGTCCGTCTCTATTGATTTTATCAATGGCAAATAATTACCTTCCACTATTTTCTCTACAGAGGCATAAATTGTGACCCCCAAATATATTGCTGCATCCACGTATCTAGAGTCTGACTTTACCACATTTCCTGTACATATTATCTGCGTTTTTGCTTCGTTTAATAGGTAACCTGACTTGGAGCCAAATTGTTTTGTCAGATCGACCAACGTTGACATTGCTTGTTGGGGATCCTCAGTAAAAACGGCCAGATCATCAGCATAGGCTAATATTTTATTTTCAAAGCCATTTATTACCACCGGTTTTAACCTAGGGCATCCCAGAATTGCCTGAATAAGTGGGTCAATATATAGGGAGAAAAGGATCGGGGAACATGGGCATCCTTGCCGGGTTCCTCTTTTAATGTTAAAAGTATCAGATTTCTCACCCATGACCGTGACTCTTGCCACAGGATTAAGATACATAGCTTTTAGAGCTCCGATAATTTTTTGCCCAAAACCTCTCCCTATCAAGATTTCCCACATATAGCTCCACACCACTCGGTCGAAAGCCTCTTCCGCGTCTAGCAGGATCATGGCGACTTTCCCCCCCGTGACAGCATGGGCGTCAAATATAGCTATTGCTCTGCTTGTATGATCGGTAGTACCTCGTCCAGGAACGAACCCATGCTGCCACGGAGAGACCAGACCGCCGATGACCCTGCCCATTCTAGAGGCCCATATTTTGGAATAAAGCTTGGTATCGGAATTAATCAAGGATATCGGCCTATATGACCCCGGATTCTCGCTGGGTTTCCCTTTTTTGTGGAAAATAATGATGTTTGTCTCTTTCCAAGATTCCGGGGTTTCTCCCTTGTATACTATCCCATTAAAGAGATCAGCTAATAAAGTTATGATTACGGATTCCATACATTTGTATACCTCCAAGGGGAGGCCATCCGGGCCGGCAGCCTTCCCTGGAGCCAACTCCTGAAGGGCAGTTTTAACTTCCAGTTCGGTAATATCTCTGTCCAGTTCCTCTTGAAGGGAGGGATCAAGACGGGGACCAGAGTCTTCTAAGTTCGTATAATGCCCCCCGATCATTGTTTCTTCATCATATAATTTTTTATAAAAGTCTCTAAAAACACGGAGGATGTCTGTTGTTTCTGTGTACTCTCTACCTCTTTCTTCTATTTTTTTAATAGTGTTTTTTGACCGTTCCTGCCTAAGTTGCAGGGCTAAGGCTCTGCCGGCGTGTTCTCCAGTTTCATATCGGCTGGATCTTGTAGCCTGATATTCACCCATCGCCTTCTGAGTGGAGACTTTCTGGAGATCTGCCTTGATTGCCATAAGTACTTTATGGGTGTTGCTACCGTCTCCCCCTGATGCAATGACTTTCACATGCTCTTCCTCGATATTCTTGAGTCTATCAAGTAATTTTTCTTCTTCTTTTCTATCATCGTTTCTTATTTTGGTAGAATAGCTAATAGTTTCTCCCCTCAATGCCGCTTTAAAACAATCCCACACTATGTTCCTGGTAGAGCTATATCTATTGGCCGAAAAAAAGTCATCTGCCCAGCTCTTAATATGGGAAGTAAATCTGGCATCCTCCAGTAATCTCCTCTCAAAAGACCATGGTGGTCTATTTGTTCTACGGTGGCTTCTTTGATAGGTTATTACTAGGGGTTATGGTCAGATAGTATTCTTGGTAGTTTAGTAATGATCACCTTATTTATCTCTGATGTAGAGATAAAAAAATAATCCAGTTTAGAGTGCTTCTGCGCAGGATTGGAAAAATATGTGAAACCAGAGTTATTAGGCTCCTTTACTCCCCAGATGTCCACTAGACCTAATGATTCTTTCAGGGATTTTATTGCCCTGTAAACTCGTGGTTTTCGACCAATATATTTTACATTATTCTCCCAGCTAGCAGAAATATTTAGGTCACCACATATTATTACAGGTGCAGCCCAGCCTGCAAGTTCAATCTCTAAAAAATCAAATATTTCTGGGTCATCGCCATTCGAACCATAAATTACACAAATGGTAAATCCTAACCCCAACTCGGCAATCACCCATCTGCCGTAGCTATCTGCTTTTACCTTCTTAACCCCCCCCCCCAAGGTTTTCTTTATCAGGATAGCCACCCCTCTGACCATTGAGGTTTGTAGTGAGCATGCAGCCAGATTAAACCCATTTATTGAAATGAGATTTCGTTTTGCCCATGGGAGGTGCGTTTCTTGGAGGCATAACACATCAATTTTATTAAATTTGATAAAATGGTTCATCCTTTGTCTTTTCCTCCAATCATTTAGCCCTCCGATATTCAATGTACATATTTTAATGTCTGACATCTTTATATCTAGTTTGACCTTTTGTCATCTTCTCCCTCTTAGATTTGGTATTAACTATCGACTGAATCAAGTGATTCCTGTGTCCTATTATGATCTTGGCCATAGTGATGCATCCTGAACTCCATTTTATGACTTTTTCCCCTTTTTTACCCCCCCGTAGCCCACCCACCACACCCAACCCCCTCTTCCTCCCACCACCCCCCACCCTGTTTGCCCAGCACTCCCACCCACACTGTGAGGCGCACAACACTTGTTTGTGCGTGTGATGGTCATGCAGTTGCAAATGAGGATACCAAAATACCATAATTAGTTACAATAAAGTTACACCCGGGAAAAAGAAAATAAGAACAACTACCATAATTGTGACATAATTGTGTCACAAATTGTGACAAAACCAGCTTAAACATCTCCTAACCAAGCTGATCACACATGAGGAATCCACACATTACATTCCCTTTTTTTTTTTTTTTTTTTGCCCCATTCTGACCGTTTACTATTATTTGTCTAGGCTATCCAAATACTCTTTTGCCTTAATCTCAGATGAGAAATATAAAGTCTTCCCTTCATTAATAACCTTAAGCTGGGCTGGGTTTATTAGGAAGGCTTGAAGTTTCTTCTCTTGAAAAGGCTTTATTAGCCCTCTTAACCGCCAGCGTCTTTCCACTGTCACGTGGCAAAAATCAGGGCGGACAAAGAAAGAAACACCATCGCAGTTTTTCTTTGCATCTGGTCTTGCCCTGTCCGAGATTGCCTGCCGGAGTACAAAGTTCCCCAGAAAAATAAGCACTGCCCTGGGTTTATCTCCTTCTTTAGTATTTTTCCTTATTTTGAAGGGAATACGGTGGACTCTCTGTATCTCTTTGGTCCAATCCCATCCAGGCAATTCGGGGAAAGCCTGTTGCAAAAGTTTCACAATATATGCTCGGATGTCTGACCCTTCTCTTCCCTCCGGAATTCCTAGGACTCTAAGGTTATTCCTTCGGAGACGATTCTCCATCTCCTCCAGCTTCCATTGCATGTCTATAACTTGGGAACATTGAGCCTCGACTTTAACCGTAGCAGCTGCCATCTCAGTCTCTGTAGCGACCACCCTCTCCTCTAGATTTGACACTCTATCCCCAGTGGTGGCGCATGCCTTGGAGAGCTTTCTCACTACCCCCTGCATTTTTCTCATGGCAGCCTGTGATTTTCTACTATCTTGACGTGTCTCCTCGCGGTGCGCCAATATCTCCTGATGGATTGTCTCAAGTAGTGACATTTGAATTTGTTCCATATGAGGGCTTCCTAGTAGCGGTTGTGTGGAGGAATGATCTCAGGTGAGCTCCTGATGCTCCTGATGCTCCTGACTCCAGTCAGCTTTTTTTTCCTCAGGGCTGTGGTCGGGATATTATCCTCCAAATCAGTGTCCGTCTCCACACAGGAGCTACGTTCCTCATCCTCATCAGACCATTCTCCTCTGTCGGAAACTGAATAGAATGCCTCACTGGGATCATTTTCTTTATCGCCGCCTCCCCCTCCTATAGCGCCATTTAGTATTGTTTCATCTTTAGTAGTAAGGGGGTTTAGGGGTTCAGGTAATGCTCCATCTGCATTGCTGGTGTCTCCCCTAGTGAATTGAGTGCCTGTGTCCAGCTCCTCTGCCTCAGTTATAGCATCACCGTTTTTATTTAATATAGGGGCTGGATTTAAACCCACTTCCTCCGTTACATTCTCAGCTTTATTCTCAACTTCATTTATCTCAATGGTCTTAATCTCCACTACTGTTCCTGTTGTTGATAATGAGGTTGGTATTTGGGTTTTGAGGGAACCCGGCTGGTTTAAGTCATTTATAATCTCAAGTGTTTTACTCTCACCAATATCTTTGCCCCCCTTCTCCTTACCCGCTTTTACCAGGAGGTCCAAGACTGATGTAGCCGCCGACCGGGTCTTGGGGGCCCCCTGCTGACGTTTTTTTTGTTGCGCATCAGGTAAGGTGGTGGTCTCATCGTTGCAAGAGTTATCGGGGGCTGCATTGCCTGCATTACCAGCTTCTTCTTTTGGCATTTTCTTTCTCTGCGTTGATTTGGACCCCTGGTTAACTTTGGGCGCCATTACAGACAGAGTATTCTGCCTACGGCGCCTCGCTGCTTGACTGGCTTGGCTGCAATCACCATGCGCTGCTTTGCTTTCTTTTCTCCCTTTGATCCTACTGCTGCAGCAGCAACTCGGTCGCGCTTGATTCTGCTCTGGCTGCTGGTGTAGAGCGGCGCATCCCCAGCCGCCTCCGTTGTTCAGTGTCGGGTCTCTCCTCAGCGGCTGACTCCGTGCTTGACTCCTCAGCTGACTTCGCAACTGACTCCGCCTCTCAGCAATGCGGAAGGCGAAGGTAGCAGGTAGAGACCTCAGAGTCAGCCGAACCGCCCGTAGAATCAATTTCGCCACCACGGCACGGGTGAGAGTCAGCATCCCACACAGCCCTCCGTAAGCCGGTAAATGCTTTCTTCCGCGAGTAATATTCAACCGCGGTTCTTCATTTCCGTTAGCAGAGCACCTTCATAGCCTCAGAATGTGGATTCCCCGTGTATGTAACTTTGTCCCGGGCAAATTTTCCGTCTGTATCCTCACTGCAGTACTGCACCGGCCATTCAAGCGGCCGCCATCTTGCCGCATAGATCTTTTCCACGCACATGCACTCCAGGTGAGTAGTTTACAGTGAATTTTTTGCACTGACAACAAAACACTCAAAGCGTTTCGAGAACTGCTTTTTAGATCATGAGTACCACTCCTATGTGAAAACGGACTTGTAAACATTTAACGGTGTCATAAACAAAAATGAAGGACCATGGATGTTTTAGCAATCCACATCAGCACCATCTTTAAAAGGCTCTACAATTATAACTTGAGTGTAGAAATATAAGCATGCATGTGCATTAAAGGCATGAATCATAGAATATTCATGCAGGGGCAAGGTAGTAAAGTACTTCAATTTTCTTGTCTCATATTAAACAGTCTTGGCCTACATATTGGAAAAAAGCAAAGGTTACAGGGACGTTCTAGTTAGACTCAGATTTCACTCATGCAAAACCATAAAAATTAGTTACCTTAGCTAACTATACCATATGCCCCCGCAATGCTCGGCTTATAGCCTCACATATTGCGTCACTCATGACATGGTCAGTGACATCAATGTGCGGAACAATTTGTATGGCTGGTGGCGAACAGTAAAGCTCTCGACAAGCCACAGCAAATAACTATGTCCTGGGGTGGGGCACCCGCGGACATTGCAGGAGCCGGCCCTGGATTATGGCGGACCCCAGGGCCATCTATGGCTCCAGGAGGGTGACCAGCGGCCCCCCTCCTTTCTCATTGTAAAGCTTGCCGCAATGAGGTAGCGATCACCAGCCCCCTTCACATTAAAAAATAATAATAATTGACCCCGGGAAGGTGGTGGTCCTCGCGGCCGGGGGGAGCTAAGGCCCCCACATCACAAAATAAACAGCCCAGAGAAGGTGGTGGTTCCCGGGGCTTTATAATAATGATGTCAGCATGCTCCTGGGACCTGGCCCACTCAGGGACTAAACCATAAAGAAACCTTGGAGCTCGTGCTTCCCTTTTCAAAAAAACAAGTTCCTCTGGAGTTAAACGCATCCTCTGTTTCAGGACCATCGTGGCTAGAGTGCCCCTCTGACCCGTAAAGGGAAAGTGCGCAATTTATATAATAAAATAACTGTGTTAGAGATACAGCTCTGATGTGTCTAGTTTTAGAAGCGGTCTCCAAGCAGGCAATGCAAGCACTATGATATCTTGTTCTGTTCTTTGCCTTGAACGAAGTGTACAGATTGTCGCAGGAAAAGGCTGCCTAAAAACATGCAGCATGTACGGCGTCTTCTCAGAAATAAAACATGTAAAAATAATATAGCTAAAACAAAGTCTACTAAAATATATAAAATGTCAAACTCAAATGTAGAACCAAAGTGAGCCCAAGAAGGCCTCACTATAGCGTCTCCATCCAGAGGTGGTGCGAGGTCTCTTTCAGCATTCGGGATAGCCTTGATTTGTTCACCACCACAAACAACGTGCAATGTCAGCAGTTTTGCGCACTGCAGTTTCCAAGGTGGCTTTCGCTCAGAGATGGTTTTTCTCTCAGGTGGATTTCAGGCCTCATGTATGCCTTTCTGCCAATACCACTCCAGCTAAGAGTTCTCAAGAAGATCAGGAACGACTGGGCCAGAGTTATCCTTGTGGCTCCGGACTGGGCTCAGAGTTTGGTATTCAAAGGTTTTGAGCATGGCCGTCATTCTTCCAATCAGGTTGGCCCTTTGGGAGGATCTTCTGTCGCAGAAGCAGGGGAGGGTTCTCCACCCAGAACAGTCAACAATTTGCCTTCATGCAGGGAGATTGAGTACGGACAGTTGACCACTTTTGACCTTCCCCCAGAAGTCTGCAATTTTAATTTGCCAGCCAGGCGCCCCTCTACCAAGACTTTATACTCCTGCAGTTGGGTCATGGTGCGCAGAGAACCAGGTTGACTGACCCTCTTTCTACTCTCCTTTCTCAAGTCCTTCTCTCTATCTGTTCCCTTGTCCAGCAGAACTCTGAAGTGGGCGTCTTAAAGGGCTATCTTTCTGCCTGCTCAGCCTTTCTGCAGTTGCCAGATCAGCCAGCCTTGTTGCATTTCCCTGTTATAAATAGGTTTTTGAAAGGTTTGCAACATGTTTCGTAAATTCGCCCTTCGTTATGCCTCAGTGGGACCTCAATCTTGTCTTTACATTTCTGATGTGTGCTCCCTTTGAGGTACTGCACAGTTGTCCTCTCAGGCTCCTTACCTTCAAGATGACCTACCTAGTGGCAATAACATCTGCCCGGCGGGTCAGTAAGCTTCAGGCTCTGGCATTCAAGCCTCTGTACCTGAACATCTTCCCTGACAAACTGGTTCTTTGTATTAGAGCTTCCTTTATGCCAAAAGTTGTCACTCCTTTTCATGTAGGCTAGTTCTCCATCACCCTGTCTACCGTTTATGCTCCACCTCATCTCTCTAAGGAAACAGAGCGACTTCACCAACTGAACCCAAAAAGAGCGTTGTCATTCTACCTTGTCTGCACAATAGATTTCTGGGTGGAAGACCAACTCTTCATTGCATATGTTGGAGCGAAGAAGGAAAAGGCAGTGCTGAAAGGACCATCTCCTGATGTATCGTGCTCTGCATACAGATCTGTTGTGCATTGGCCATAAAGCAACCTCCTGAGGGTTTGCATGCTCATTCTGCCAGAGCTAAGGCTGCAACCACTGCCTTAGCAGGCAGAGTTCCGTTTCTGGATATCTGCCAGGTAGCATTGTGGGCTTCTCTGCACATTTTCAGGAAGCATTACTCTATGGACAGTTGGGTCCATTGGGACAGGTAGTTTGCTCGTTCGGTCCTGCAGGGCTTTCCAGTGTGAAACCGTTTCACAGACCTAACTCTGGTGAGATATTTCTGGGTGTTTATTCTAAGGTAAGGAATCTGTGGTCAGAAGTCTCTATCAGATTAACAAGTTACTCAACTTCTGTAACGCATTAGACTCTATCTAATGGCAGATTCCTACTGACTCACTCATCCTCCCCGCTCTGTGAACGGATTTCTTGGGACAGTGATATTCCCCTTTCAGGGCCCTAGTTTTCCAAACCGGTGGTCAGTGTTCTTCGTGGCTCTGCGCTCCTGCTGGGGAAAGGTTTGGAAAGAAACTGATAATGTGCCGGGATGGCACCTATATAGGCACGTCACTTCTGGTACGTATGATGCTGACTAAGGTACGTGGAGCTGAACTACGCCACCTACTGGTGCGCGGGAATACTGCTCACAAAAAAGTCTGGATCCAGTGTGAAGCTTAGAGATAATTCTGAGGCAAGGAATCTGAAGCTATATAGAGCCTCTACCAGATAAGGCGTTACCAAAGGTTATTAACTTGTTCTTTAAAGCAGCCTGTTTTCCTTCAAGTAAACAGGTTTGCTTTAAAAAGAAATGCATATAAAGGTTTTCTAAAGGCTCACTGAAACTAATGGTTCATCCTAAAACTTTTACAAAATTCACAAATGTGAAGGGGTCCAAAGGGCCCCCCCTTAACCTTTACAAATGTGTTACCACCCCAACTTGGATATAGCAACTTTTCAATGGTTTGAATCTGAAATTATAGTATTAAACAACTGATGAATTAGATACTGACTCGATATTTGTGACAGACGCTCACAAAAGGCCCTTTCAAGCACTGAATTGGTGTCCATTCGCGATCTCATTTTAGGGGTCTGTAAACTTTACAAACTCCTAAAAGGGATTGCTTTATGTGGTTGAGATTCAGAGTCTTTGCAACCATAAAGGTTTGTACAGCTGGCCCTAAGATCCCAAAATCATACAAAAAACATCTCCTGCTTAAGACTGGTGAAAAATCTTTTTTATTTTGCTTTTGGTTCCACGTCCTAAAATGGTGAAGTTTGGAGTTCAGTGGTGGCTGCCCAAAAGTGGAATGAAAAGCATTTGCTTAATGCATGATCTAGAATTTATATAAAAGCCTGGTCATTTTCATAGTTTGATCAAAGGTTTCTGTTTTATGTGTTTTTAAACTGTGTGCGGTTCTAAGCATTATCATGACATGAAATGACAGAAAAAAGGCATCGTTCTTGCTCTAACATTTCAGTCATGTTCCTCAAGTTTCATCTGCACCCTTCCAAATCTATCATCTTCATCAGGACAGAGCTAGGCATGCTCTACCTCAAGGCCTTCCGACCTACCCTCTGAGGTTGGGGAACAGCCAACAAGATTGGGATGGGCGGAGCCTCACTTAACTGAGTCTAAGCCCTGGGACACTCTCCCCTAATGATTCTAAATAAACAGGGGAAGAAACCCTGAAAGGAGGTGTCCCAAAATGTATTCAAGACTATGCCTATTAGCAGGCTTATAAGCAGCGCGGGCTGTGATTGTACTGAAAATGGCCGAATGGGCCGATACTGAGAACGGGGAATGCAGACCCCCTACTCCGCTGTTGTTTGGACTGTTTTGCTATTGGTTGCTAAACTGTTGTGAACAGTTATGGTATTCCCAAGGCCTCATGGGAATAGTAGTTTATTTTTTGTGTCTTGTAAAATATGGCTGCAAATCTTTTCAACATTTTTTTTTTATATATATCTTTTTATTAAGAACATGATCGGACAACCAAAACAGAGTACATTCCTGAGCAAATGCAGTGCTCGAATCATACTTTAAAGGCAACAAACCTGGATATAAATAGTCAAGCATTGCATTACAATTTCAATGAAGCTATTGCAGTTCTACTAAATCATCACGTCTACCAGCTGGCGGAGGATCACATATTCTGCCCCTGTATTCATTCCATGCTTCCCAGATCTGTGTCCACTATGTGGGGCAACTATGTGGGGCAACCTCTAGACAGATAGATAGTCTTCTCTGTCACCATACACTACTTCATATCTTTCCGCCACTCATCTAGAGTAGGTGAGTCTCGTGCCATCCATTTCCTAGCAATAGTCCTTCTGGCAATCATCAGCCCCAGAGTCACCCATATTCGCTCTTTAGAGGTCAAATCTGTCAGGCCCCAGATATTCAGGAGACCTAATTTGATGTTACAGTTTATACTTTGTCCCATTACTCTCTCCATGCACCCCGTGACCGCTGACCTGTACCTTTGGATAGTCATAGACTCCCATAGGGTATGTAAAAAAAGTACCCTCCTGACCACATTTTCGAACACACCCTGCCTCAGTAACATATCCCATTCTCACCAATGTCGGGCCAATGAGGTATATTCTGTGAAGTATCTTCAATTGCACTAGCCGAAGCCTTGAGGAAATGGCCACCTCTCTGTGAGAGGCCAGTGCTTCAAGCAACTCCGCGTCATCCAGCCCCATCATAATCCAATTTTGTGCGAAGCCCGAGTAGGGGGTCCATTGTGTTATTGATCAGTTTTTTATATATTAACGATGTGGCTTTTTCCGGGAGGTTTCCATCTAGGACCCTGTTTTCAAGCGGGGAAAATTCTGGCGGTGTCTCACTTTTTTAACACCGCCTGTAAAGCATGGCGGATCTGCAGGTACCTATAGTATTCAAAATTCCACCAAGCACTCGAATTGTAAAGTTCCAATAATCCAAATCAAAAAAGTATCTCTGAATATTCAAGTAGTGTTCATTTCTTGGTTTATTCCAAATTTTCAGCGTAGCTTCCGAGACACAGCCAACACGTGTTTCGTCTTGTCAGTCACAGACAAACAGACTTCTTCAGGGCTGTAAACAAGTATATTGACCAAAATTCAAATATCATCACTAAATTAAACAATATCGTAATACCACCAAGATTCACCACGTAATGTGAAAAAGTAAAAACATTAAAAAGGCCCTACACCAAGAACAGAGCTAGAATCACCTCAGATGTGTCAAAGACCAAAGGACAGTACCAAAATACATAGTTCTATAAGCAAATATAAGTTGGCTAGTAAAACATACCATCAACGAAGGTTCAAAATTATTCAATTTTCTTCATTGAATTCAATAAGCTAACCGCTGTAGAGTATTCTAAATTACACAAAGAAAGTAAAGACAAAACCCCGGTCACAGATAGGCTCTTCCGAAAATATCAAGGACTGGTGTAAAAAGTAATTGTAGATTGACTCACCATGTAAATATATGATAGGTCATGTAGCACGAATAGGAAAATATAGTAGCAAATTCCGTAGTTTCCAACTAGTATTAAGTAATAAGGTAGCAAATCCCGTAATTCCAAATTGTAGAACAACACTCCACTCTGTAACCAAATAAACATCATATAATAGCCAAATAAACATCAGAGTATACGTCTCAATGGCCATCAAAATTCATAATCTTACCCGAGTCAAAGTTCTATAAGTCATCCAATTCACAATAATCCAATAATCCGTCAATATGTCCAATATCTAGAATAGTAAGTAAATAGAATCCTTAGTATCAAATTCCCAACCGTATACCGGCATATAAGTCTACCGGCATATGAGTTTATACCAGCGCATACCGCAAAGCGAACTCACCGCATGTCTGCTCTGAGTGTTCGTAAGAGGCTCCGCGTGCTACACGGGCGCCATCTTACAGTGGCAATTTAAGGTAAATTGCTGTGGGCGCCATCTTTGAACGGCTAAAGTAATACCTTCTTACAAAGCGTAAAGTGTTGTACGTAAATATACCCAGCGAATACATCCAATTTACAAAACTATGTATAGTGCACTGAGCGAACGTAATCCCTCAAATAGCAATAAATTACAAAACCTAATAGAGTAATCACCGGACGCGCCTTGTTTACGTAACTAACATGTCGCGTCAAGCACCAAGGCATGAAGAAAATAGTAAATAAGTATGCGCCATCTTGGAGTAGTAAATAATAGCGCTCAAGTTGAACCTTTATAGCTAAATCCAGAGCGCACCTTCTAGCTACACAAATACTAACTTGAAGGGCGCCATGTCAAAACGATAAATAATAGCGCTAGTAATATCCTTGAATAGTAATAGCAAATTCTCTATATCATCCTTAGAAACCTGGTATTAATCGCTCAGTGCATAACAATAGTAAAATTTTAAAGTCATGATACTATATTAAGTATATTTCAACTACGCCCTCAAAACCAGTAATAGGGGCGAAAGTTACGTCGTGTAAATTAAATAATTGTAACAAAATGCAAAACGTCCTTAATATTCCAAGAGTGCATATCTCCCCCGGGGATGTCAGATAATATATAGGGAAAGTAAGCAGAAAATCAGAAAGAGGGGAAGGACAAGTAGGAAGGCAAAAATGAACATGCATGTCAGAACAATTCCAACTCACAACAATCAGTAACCTAGGTATACAATATGACCACTGTCACATAAGTAAATGTTTTCTCATAATTCACAATTTCAATCATTAAGGACAGTTAAAACTAACAGCAATCAATAGCTCTGGATATACAGTAAGGAAACTCTCACATGATGTTGTACTCATATTAATAACATTAATCATTGTTCACAGTTTCAATCATTCCCTAGATAATATTCCATTTCTTGATCTATGTTTAAACCCAGCTCAACCGCTTTAAGTTTCATAAGCCACAGTACCTCTCTACGTCTCAGTTGTAACTGTCTATTCCCACCTCTTGGGTTTCTTTCGATATGATCAATACCATGGTAGCTGAACTTATGTTTCTCTTTCTCATTATGATGTTTAACAATGTGAGAAGCAATGGGATATCGGGTATCGCCTGTTTTTAGCGCTCTGAAATGTTCCACCATTCTTTCTTTCAGTTTCCTGATGGTGCTGCCTACATAAATTTGTTTACAGGAACACACTATAACGTAAACCACAAATGTGGTATCACAGTTAATAAACATATTTATTGAATAGTCACCAGTATCATTGTAGTTAAAAGTCTTCACTTTAGTTTTCGCCCATCTACAGGAGCTGCATTTGCCACATTTGTGGAAACCTATTGTCCTTTCAGTAAGCCAATCAGGTTCTATTTTCTTTACTGGGTAACTGGGACTAACAAAGTTAGACAATGTGCGTCCCTTCCTAAAAGTCAATCCAGGTCTATTTCCAATATGGGACTCAAGGTCCTTGTCCATACTCAAAAGGTGCCAATGTCTATTGAGTATACTATATAGTTTGGCACTATCACTACTGAAATTCGTTATTAGGCGAATCCTTTCATCCCTCTTCCCACAGAGTTTCTTGTCTAAGGTTTTAGATCTTTTAAGTTTTTTAGCTCTTAATACAGCATTATCAACCACTTTATTTGAATAACCTCGTTTAAGGAATCTCCGTGACAAATCATTAAGGTTTTCATCAAATTCATTATCCATTATCCATAGTATTCAGTGTCAGCCAATTCATACTCTGTCTGCAGTTGGCCAAAGGAACCTACCCCACCACCTTCCAATCAAGTCCCAACGATCAAATCCGCGGTTGCGTCCCAACTTGCTTAACTGGTCTGTATGCCAGAGGGGTGTGGCCTGTGTCATCTTGCCTTCCCATCCCAAGCTCTTCGTAGCCGCCTTCCAGACTTAGATTGCGTGTCCAATTGGCACAGTCAACTTCAATTTTCCAGGGTTCGAATACAATGCGCCTGCAAAGCTACCCCCAGGCACGAGCCACCTATCCATCTGGAAACCTGGGTCCTCCTGTGGTCGACATGTGCAGTGATTGATCACTGCAAGTTGTGTTGACCACTAATATTTCTTGACGTCTGGGAGGGCAATTCCCCCATTGTACCACCCCAGTGTCAGCTTCTGAGTGGCGATTTTCGGCGGTTTACCGTCGCACAAAAGTTCCCTAAGGATTCTATCAATGTCTCCAAAAATGCAGACCCCACTGGGTGAGGCGTGTTTTGCTGGACTTACACGAAACGTTGGAGGGACATAATTTTAAATAGGGCTACACGCCCTAAGAGGGACAAAGGGAGCGATCTCCAATGGAAGACGTTTCTCTTTAAATGCCGTAGTGGGGGCTTTAGATTGTTTGTCAAAGCGTGATGGGTCTTTGGATCCCCAGATCTCCAGGTATTTAAACTCGTCCTTTGCATCCGTGATAGTGAAACCCCTGGGCAGTGAAGTTGTTGCCCCACTTACGACATAGAGAACGGATTTTGCTCAGTTATTCGATATCCAGTGAATCTACCAAAACTAACCAAGATATGCAATATCTTGTTAAGCGATGCCGCTTGTGACTCCAAGTACAATAAGATATCGTCCACGTACAATGAAGTACGGTCTTCCCAGCCCTCCTCCCAGCTAAGTCACCTGACCACTGGATCCCTACGTATCCACATCACCTGCGGTTCGAGCGTCAAAGCAAAAAACAGGGGTGAGAGGGGGCAGCCCTGCCTGGTGCCCCTGCTGAGTGCAAAGGTACCCGATTTCCTATTGTTGACTACCACTTGGGCCAAAGAATCTTTATATTGTAGCCGAAACCACCAGATGTATTCCTGGCCAAACACCAGTTTCTGGAACACCGCAAACCTATAGGGCCATTCGATGGTATCAAATGCCATGGCCGCATCAAGAGATACAACCACTGCATTCTCCCTGATTGTCTCAGCGCTGTTGAGTACTCCCTGAAGTCTTTGCAAATTGAGGGAAGTGTTTCTAGCTGGAGTGAGAAGTTGGCCTGATATATGATGTTTCCAATTCTGGAACCACCTTGTATCAGTCCAAATAACCCCTTATGGTGTCTGTTTGTAAGTCAACCTTGTAGACAAGCTATCTTAATGGTAGCATAGACTAAGCAGCCTTAAAGGCTTAACTCAAGAGGTCGTGTTAAGCGAGCTGTTTTACCAATCACAGTCCTGTAATATCAAATGAAAGGACACCACACAAGTATATATTATAAAAATATATGTATTTATTACTCAAAATAATCCCCAGTATTCTTTATGAACAAAGGGGCACAAGCGTTAAATCAAAAGCACAGTATAACATACAAAGTTGCACAATTATGGATGAGGGCGAGGGGCCACTCAGACCATATACTAAACAAGTGGTATAAGAGATACCAATCGAGCAGTGGTTAGTCCTAGGGCCTAGGGAATCGCTGGGAGCAGTCGGGACAAGCAATGCTGAAGTCGGGAAAAGCCCGCGGGATTCGGGTGCAGCGCTGAAAGCGCACGCATGCAACAATGTTAGTCAATGGTGCGTAAAAGTTACACAAATAGAGTTTAAGGACACTTCCTCTGAACCTAGAAAGACAAAACTTTAGACACAGGCCCTAGAGGTGCATACCAGTGTGGGAACACCGGCGTTGGAATGTTACCTCACCCACAGGAAGCGGGTGCATAGGGTCGAAGTGGCGTTGGGTTTCGTCATGCAGGTTCTTGGTGCTTGAAGCTGAAGAGGCTGCAGGCGATGTGAAGGAGAAGTGTCCGGTGGGATCCCAGAGTGGATCTAAGTCGAAAAGTACCTGAAAGCAGAGGGGACAGAGTCTGGGTCACTCAGCAGTGACCAGGGTGGAACCAGGACGGAACCAGGCAATGTCGGGCGCAATCGGGTGGTTGTCGAGGAGCTTCTCTCCGCTGTCATGTGGGCTCTGGGGCATCTGCGACGTCCAGGAGTGGGTCACGATCTGTCCCATGTAGGCTCTCGCCGTCGGCGCTGTCGGCTTCAAGATTGGAGCAAACAACACTTGGCAAAAGCAATCCACGCGGAACTGGAAGATTGCTTCTCACTCGGACCAGGAGGGTCAGAGTGGGGGCTCCTTTTCAGTAAATCTGGAGCAACCAGAATCACAAGTCGTATTTCAAGTTTCGTCGGCACAGGGGCCACAAGCCGGCTGGCAAGTGACCGGGCCAACGCGTTGAGCCAAAAGAAGCAGAAGGGCCCCACGCAGCACTCGTCGAGTGTAGAGGGGTGAACTTCGGTGCAAGAGTGGCTCAGGGTTGGGGCTTCTCAAACCCCGGTGTACAGCTTCGGGGTCACTCGTGGGCTGCACGGTCAGCGTCTCGTGGTCTTTTCAAGATGGCGTACCCCACGCTTCCGGTCACCTCCACGGGTCTCAGCTCTGCAGGGACTGTGGATCGGGCTGTAAGAAGGCAGGCAAGCTTGATCTCGTCGATCTCTGTCGCTCGAGTTCCGGCGGGAACTGCAACAAAGCAGACGTCGAGGGCTGGATGGTGCCTGTTTGCACAGGGTGGTCACTCCTTGACCACAAGGGAGATTCTTCAGTCTTCTACGTTGAGCAGGATGTCGAAGGGTCCAGAGTTTCGTTTCTTATGTTTCATCAGGATAATCTGAAGTGCTTTGGCACTGCTCCCATTCTTATACCAATCTAGGGGGCTGGATTACCTGCTAGGTCCCCTCCTATGGGTGGGACCCAGGAAGGGGGTGGTTACACCCCTTTCCTTTGATCCAGGCCGTGCTGGGTCGGGGGCTGGGGTGCCCCAGAACCGGTTTGGCCGGATTATGCAAGGGGCAGCCTTGTGCGCCCCAAGCAGTGTCTGGTTTCTACCAAACCTCCCTGCTTCAATCCACTATCTCCTGTCTGGGGGGGTGTGACACCTCCCTGCGACAGGAAACCCTTTGTCCAGGCCCCCTTGGCTGAGTTTCGGTCAGCTTCAGGGGGTCAGATTTGTGTCTGTGGCAGAAGAATCCATTTTGTGGATCTGAGGTCCTATTAGAAATTAACCGCATTTCAGTAAAGTAACATGTCTTCTCCCTCTAGAGGGGTGGAATGCTAGGACTGGCGAGGGGATAGTATTCCAAATCGTATGACACCTTACACGACATGTTTTGATAAAGCCAAACCAAAGGTGCTATATAACCGCGAGGATTATAATGCACTTAAGAGTATATGGTATGGCATTACCCTGAAACAGCTTAGGGAGTTGTTCCCGACAGCTGCAGACAGGCTCAGCTCATGCTAGAGCTCCATCTCACATTAAACCACGCACTCTGCCTCCAGGATTGATGAGGCCTTCCATAGGAGTGGCTCACAGGTTTATATGTGTCCAGATATAGGTTTAGACATAGGTATACTATATCTAAGCAAGGGGTGATTACAACGCCTTGCCCCAGCTGAGTGATCAGCCAGTTGTGTCAATTTAAGAACCAGCCAGGGGTGGCAAAAGATATGCTGCAGCCCCTGGTAGGCCTTGGTGGCACCTATGCCCTGAGCACCTATAGTGCATGGTACAGGGGCGGACAAGGAGTCCATTTTCAATTGTGGTATGTACCTATAGCACATGTATCATTAATTTAGAGAGAGAACAGCAGGCTGGGGGTCTGATTAGCAGGCCCACAGCCTCAGTAGTCGAAAACCAGTGAAGCAAAAAGCAAAAATTTGGGGTGACCATAGGATAGCAGACCCTACTCTCCTACAGCTGGCATAAAGCCTGATTGATCAGGGTGTACCAACTTTGTGATTACCCGTAATAGGTGAGCAGCCAATACCTTCGCCAATATCTTGGCATCTGCGTTCAGCAATGATATTGGCCTATGAGAAACACTGATTTCTCGGCTTCCCTTCCTTAGGAATGACCACGACCGTTGCTAATCTGTGGTCAGCTGGAAGTACTCCCACTTCCTTACTCTCTAGGAACATTTTAGTTATGTAGGGTGCAGTTTTGCTCATGGTAAGTTTATATAATTCAATGTTAGGACCCATTGCCTTAGTGCCCCCCCCCCCCCACCCTTAAGTCCTGTATGGCCTTTTCAATCTCTGTGCTAGTCAGCTCTTGGTCCAAGTCCAAGCGCTCTTCCCCAGTGAGCAATGGCAGTGAGATGTCTCTTAAGAGGGTAGACCGCCTCTACCTCTGTGTATGGCGTCTGCCACACATAGACGGTCTGATAGTATTGGACAAATGCTTCTGCTATCTCTTGAGGTTTGGTGAGTCTTACACCCGTCTCTGTCTCTATTTCTTCCACTACTCTATTCGCTGTGCCTTGGCTGATTCAGTAGCCAAGTCGGTATATTCTTTCGTTTTCAATTGCAGAGCCTGCCTAGTATTGTCTGTGCTGTCATCCTGAAGAGTGCTCTCAAGCTGCAATATATCTTCTTCCATGCAAACTAGTTCCGCCTGTTTCTCTTTCTTGGATCCCGCTATGTGGGCCAAGGCTACACCCTAGATGACCACTTTGTAAGCCTCCCGTAGCGTCCGAGTAGAGTCCACTGAGCCATCGTTTTCCTGGAAGTATACTCCCGTATCTCGGGTGAGTGTGTCTTGTATTTGAGGGATTTTAAAGTTCCACAGGTTGATAGGAACCGTTCTACCCGTTACGGGCTTGCCCACCTCCAGTCGGCACCAAATGGGTGAATGGTCTGAGATGCCCCTGGCCAGGTGGTTCACCTCTTTGACACTACTCATTTGCCTCGCCTGAGTCACCACATAATCTATTCTGGACATACTACGATGGGCTCCTGAGTAGAAAGTATACTGCTGCTCATCCTGATTGAGCTTTCTCCATGTATCTATTAAACCCAGTGCTCCCAGGAAACTGTGTATGTGCATTCAGGAGGGAGGCAGAACCCTTTGGTGCCAACGGTCTAGTGAGTCTGAGACAATGGAATTGAAATCCCCCCCAATCATCAGCCTACCCTCCGGGAGATCGAGAAGGAGGCTGCCAAGGTCCCAAAAAGCAGAGGCTTCGAGACCCGGGGGTATGTAGACTGAAACTAGATTTAACTTGCGACCATCCCATGTCCCTGTGATCGCCACAAATCTTCCGAGGTTATCAGTCAAGGTACCATCGATCGACATTGGGAAAGTGTTGCGCACAATTATCCCCACACCGCTGGATCCCAAACCAAACGCCGAAGGTGCCAAAAGTTTAAACCTGCGCCTCGACATTGCTTTGCGTTTCCTAATAAGTGCGTCTCCTGTATAAGGATTACGTCTGGAGAATGTCGTTTTAGGAACTGAAGCACAATTCCCCTCTTTATCTTGTCCCCAACTCTTTAACATTCCAGGATATCAATCTCAGCCCTTGTTTAGCCACTGGGGGTCATACTCGTCTAGCGTGATAAACTGCGGTCGCAGGGGGAGCCCTGCACTGTACCAGGCGTATTTTGCGGCCTTGTGTACCCCTCCCACACCGCCCCCCCCAGATATCCATGTCGCCTTTTTGATCATGCTCATTTCTTTATCCCTAGTGCACCACGTTGCCCATCTTGTCCAAACTGTGTGTCATGAAAAAAACTAAACGTCCCTTCCTCCTGTCTTAACGCTAGCAAAACTCACTAAGTGATTAATGTTGTGATCCTGTATGGTGTCGGAAATGCTGTGTAACAAGAACCCCACCCCCCTTAATCAACTTTACCCCCCTCCCTTCCGTCCTGCATGGCGAACACGGAACCTCCCGCCACCCCCAACGTGCCGAGTGTCTATCGTCCACCCTTATAACTCACGGTGCGTGTGTCCAACCTGGCACCCGTTAAAACAATACAGTCAATGACTGATTCAATAGCACGGGACACATATTAATTAAATCTGGAATTGCATTGTTAAGTCCCGCACTGACTATATAAAAATATTATCCGTTTACTGTCCCTGACAGTGTTTTGCTGGAGAGACCCTCCAGTACCAAGCACTGTGGAGGGGTGACTGCAGTTCCTTTACAATTACAGTGAATCATACAGACCAGTTATCATTTGGCGCCATCGTCTTCTGCTCATTCATTCAATGAGGATTCCCCCCCACCCCCCTCGATCAACTCGAGGCTGCTCTTGACCGTTACGCTGACTTTGGTGATTCTGTTTGCCCGCCTGCCGCCATCCTTCCAGCCAGTCCCATGCCTCTTCAGGGGAGACAAAGAACCAGACCTTCTCCTCTGATTCCACTCTTACTTTCGCATGAAAGATCTTTGCATATTTCACGTTCTTGTCCTGCAGTGCTTTCTTTACCTCTAGGAAGCTACGCCGCGAACGCTGCACCGTGAGCGTGAAGTCCTGGAAGAAAATCACTCTAGTATTTTGGAATTCAGTTGGTGGTGAGGTGCGCGCTGTCTGAAAATGATATCCCTATCCCTATAGTTGAAGATCCTTGCAAGTATAGGTCTCGTGGGATGCTCCGAGTTTCGGTTAACCTCCAGGCACTCAATGCGCTCTTTCTACTGTAAAAGATTTTGACAGTCTAGTAGGTTTTAGGTAGACTGTGACTAGCCCTTCCACAAAGAGGTCCGTTGCCTGGTCCTCCGCGCGCTCTGAGACCCCCAGTATGCACACATTGTTGTGCCTTGAGCGCCCTTCATACTCATCCAGTTGAGCCTCCAGTCGCTCACTGAGAGATTGCAAGTCATTCACTCTTTGCTGGAGGGAGGAGATGTCCTTAACACAAGAGTCCGCTGTCGATTTCACCTCTTTGAGTCTAGTGTTCGTGGATCGCATATCTGCTCTAATTAGGGATACTTCCGAGGACACTTCCGAGTCAATCCTGGACTCCCATCAGTGTCTTGCTGGTTATCTGGCGAATCTTGCGTTCCTTTCTTACTAGGACCGTAGCCCTTATCCCACGCAATTTTTTCCAACATGGCTTGCATGGAGGCCTTGGTGTTGCACCACTCGCCATGTTGAAGCCGTAAGAATCTGCCCACAGCTGAGTAAGAGCCCACCGGGTATTCCGACTATGTCATTTGGTGGATGCTGCAGAATTCCGTCCCCCCTCAAGGGGAAAACATTGTCTGTGGTGGTCGTTTCCTCCGACACTGTGCCTCCAGCAACACTATCACTCTTGCTCCCTTGATGTCACCAAAAGCGGTTCGGCATTTGAACCGCTAGGTATGGGGCAGAGGACAGCATTGAAACGCTAAACTGCACTCCGGTTTCCATTCAAGAGTTTAGGACCTTCCCGGTACACCAGTAATTGAGGCGACCATAGACCCAGCCGGACTCAGGTCTCAGTGCACCTCTGTGCCTAGCGTCTTCTCCCCTTCACAGGCCAAGGGTGGTCCCAAGCCAGGCCTTATGGCATCACAATACCCATTTTCGCTCACCTCAGTGCCGCGTGTCTGAAAAAACCCGGTCTGGTCTCTTTGCCCAACTCTCAGCGTTCCTCACTGTGGTTGTTGTGTTGGCTGTCCTGCGGCCACTCTCTGTAGGCAGATGGATACCCCTGGCCCTGTGCACTTCGTCAGGCGCTCTCGACCGGGTGATGTAGGCTCATCAGTCTACTATGAAAGCCGGAGAGAGGGAGGGAGGAGTGGGCAGGGGGGAGACACCAGCAGCACTTCTGCAACACACTGCACCCCGGATTTACGGTCCAGGGGGTGGGACAGGTATACTTCACGATCAGAGCGCTCACCCCCTCCTGGGGCTGCAGTATTTTCGGCGCGTCAGTCACCGGAGTTACGGCCCGCTGGGATCCCTTCCTTGTCAGCCGTGGCTGGGCAGTCAGCTCGACGGTCACATCAGGCGCACGATCTACGTCGCAGCCAAGACCAGGCCCACTACGTGCGCCGGAGCTCGCACGCCCCTCCTCCCCCACAGACACAGTTGCTGTAGAGCGGCCACGCCACTGGGCAAATCTCCGGGTGTATTCCACCAAACCGATCAGTTCGCGGCTCAAAATGAGACCACAGGAGTTGTGGGCACAAAGCTGTCAATCACTGCTGAACAATCCCGGATTATTGAAAGGATGGCTCCATTAAAGGGGGCACTCAGACGGAGCAACCTCATGGTGTGGCCATTTCCATCGGCAGTTGGCCACGCCCCATGGCTGCTATTCTGATCAAAGCGAAGATAGTGTGCATAATCCTCGCCTCTGGTTCTGGCATATAATTCCTCCAAATATTTTTTTGTGAAATTAGCCTTAAATTAAGCCATATGACTGAATACATACGAGTAGGGACTTTTACCCAAGTTAGTAATTTCTGAAAAATAAAGGAATCCACCATTCCTGCTGGTTCCAGCTATGGGTTCTCCAGACAGAGTTTCACATTATGTGTGTTTCCAAACACCGGGATTCTTGCAATAATGTATTCCACACTTATTAAACTTCTTTGGTTTTGGAGAAAGGCTCTGATGAGCTGTATTACTAAAGCCTGAAAGATTTATTCTTGAATTGTCCAGTTATGTAGTCTTACTAATGAATCTAGAAATCAAACAACTCTGTGCATGAATATTTATAGAATGCACATGTTTTTTTCTGGTGTTGCACACAATCTATTCGCAGCTTTCCACAACATGCAACAAGACCCTTGCTCATTTTAGGTATATGCATGCAGTTTCTTCATATCGAAATAACTGTGTACCTACATGCACAGCTAGATGTGTACACCACTTTATATTATTTGCGTGTATATATGTATGTATGTGTGTGTGTGTGTGTGTGTGTGTGTGTATATATATATTTTTCCATATTTACACACACACACACACTGAAAAAACAAAGGTTAAAGTAACGTTCTATTTAGGTGTGATAAAAAGAACTGTTAAAAAAACAACTTGGCAATTCACTGAAAAAACAAAAGGTTAAATTAATTTTATAGTTAGGTAAATATTTCAGTGACAGCATTAACGCTTTGATTTTTTTTTAAACCTACAGAAGTTCACCAGTTATAGTTAACAGAGGTAACTATAACTTGCACCCCATTATGGACTGCTTATACCGTCACTTATTATGTCAATCATGACATTTTCTGTGACGTCGCTAATGACATCTCAAATATTATCATTGATGACATCACTGATTACACCATCCAAAGAGTGTTAGTTTGATTAATAGTTTACATAGTGAGGTGTAACTACCATTGTACATATTTATTTAAATTTGTACAGCTGGTGTTCAGCTAATTGTTGTAAGTGTTTACAAAATGCATGTGCTCCTAATTCATCAGAGGCCCCCACTTGACCGTATGTTTTTTTTAAAGGGTGGGAGGCCAAGTGGCCCGCACCCTTTTCAGAGCCTTATTTTCTTATTAATGGCGTAGGGGTGGCTACTGGGACCTCGTCCCCGAACGTCATTGGACCCTGGGAACCCCATACCCCAGGACCTTATATATTTTTTCACTCGGTTCCATGCGATCTTCTCACCAACTGTAAGATTGTGTTGTATGGTTCTTACGAATCAAGTAGGACTGTGTATCTTGACAATATAAACGTCAAAATATGTTGGCTCGGGTCACACATATCATCAGGAAATGTTGGCTTAATTCTTAACTAGCTCACAGTGCCTCATTTGAACCCCTAACCTGACCAGGGTACCAGCTTGGTATTGGCATCCCCGAGGTTGACTGCTCTTATTCCCCCAGGAAATAGTGGAAACAGGTCTACCCTTTTGTTGATGTATTTTGCATGCTGAAGATAAACATGAGAAAGATCCAAATTGGCTTTTCAAACATTTCTTAAAACAATCTTAATCTTGTATAAAAAGAGTGCACAGCAGTTTAATTAGAGAGATGAAACAAAGCATTGTAACTAACCCCAGAAGTAGTTTGCGTAGTAGCGCTACGCGTAGCTATTCGAAGTGCACTACGCGAGCTACGCGAACTGCGTAGTGCACTGTGCAAAATGGTGTCCGCACTGATTGCACAGTGCCGGATGCTTGTCCGCAAAGTGCAATCAGTGCAAACTGCATCTTGCACAGTGCAAGCGGTCGTTTTGTGCCGCGCGAGTAGATTTCTACTCGAGCTGCAGCTTTCTCAGCACGTACTGGTAGTTTATCATCACGAGCAGTCGCGAGCATACACGACCTTTCGCAGTGAGAAAACTGAACTCCCCGCGTTGAGAATTTCGCCGGGAGGTTTTTTTTCTACACTCGCGATTGGCAACTTGATGTTGCTGATCGCGAATGAGGAAAAAGTCTCGCCGGGATGTCATTTTGCTCGCTCGCGGTCGCCAACTTGACGTTGAGGACCGCGAGCAAGCAATAAATGACTGAGTGTTTGCACTGTGCTACGTGCAATTCGCGAAGTGCGAAGTAGCGCACACTACGCCAGCCTAGCGTAGTACTTCTCCCAAGGTTAATTGTAACCAGCATTATGCAAATTGTGAAAAAGAGAATCTGATAGAGACTACTAGCCGCAGATTCCTTAACGTAGAATTATCCCCAGGGGTGAGACTGGATCCGGAAACTTTTTGCCCAGCATCCATGCGCGCTGGGGGAATGGCATCACGCGACTTCGCCCTGGCGTCGTCTGGGTATGTGACGTCAGCGTGGTCACATAAGTCCCACCTCGGCGCGTCTATGTCCATTTTTTTCCTTTTCCGCGTGCAAAGCAGATCTGGTTTGTGCTCCAGGCCTGTTTTGGCCTTTTCCTTTCGCTATTGTTTGTGTTATGGGAACAGTATGCGGATGCCTTCGGGCTTTAAAACTTGCTCGTCTTGTGGACGTCTGATGTCGGCAATGGACCCTCACCTCATTTGTATATAGTGTTTGGGGGAGGATCACAGCTCCACTGATTGCGAGGCGTACCGGCAGTTGAAGCCGAAGAGCCGGATGAAACTTCTCTCTGCTCGCATGTCCAGATAGGCTTTGTCACCTCAATCAGCTTCTGCGGAATGTTTTTGACATAGCCGTCTTCGTCGTCATCCTCATCCTTCTCTTAAGCCGCCAGAGCATTGCGCCCCTGTCGGTAGGTGTCACCGTTTGTCCCCGAGGTCTGGTTTCCGGCCTGTTGGGGGCGTGGGCTCTCCGCGGGTTCTCCGCGGTTGATGCGGCCCGCGTATCGTCCCCTTATCCACCGTTTCCCGGTGAGGGGGAGTTGAGAGCCCAGATGGAGACATATGCGGCAGTTCTGCATGCCTCGCTGGCTTCTACTCCTCCTCCTCCTTCCCCTCCTGGGATGTCGGTGGATCCCTTGCGCAGTACGGGGCCCTCCGTAGTGTCGCTGGCGGCTCCAGCCCTGGCGCCGACTGGTTCGGATCCAGCCTCGGATGATGTGGTGCTGTGGGGTGTGGCCCTTCGGGGTTCCCTCCTTCGGACCACGGCGCCTCTGCTTCGCTGCAAACTCCCGCAGGAGTCCCTGTGGTGTTGCGGGAGGTCGCCGGGACTCCGGTCGCATCCCAGAGCCCCTCTCGGCCCTTTGGACAGACGGCGATCTTGTCTGAGGCTGAGGTGACGCTGCTACGGCGCCAGCGGCTGCTGGCCCTGGGGCCGCCACAGGGGTCGGCGGACCCCCCTCGTCCTATCATGGGTCGAGGCTGGAGGGGGACCCTGCTTCCCTCCCCTGGCCCCTCTTGTCCCTCCGCGCATGCGGCTGCCTCATCGGGGGTCAAGTCAGAGGTCGAGTCGGCCTTGGCGCCGCTGGGAGCGGCGGACCCCTCTCGCCCCATCATGGGTCGAGGCTGGCAGGGGGCTCCTTGTTATTCCCCGGGTCCCTCTCGTCCCTCCACGCAGACGGCTGCCTCGTCGGAGAGCGAGTCGGCGCCGGTCTGGCGTCGTCTTTGACGCTGGATGACGATGACGTCCTGCCTCATGTTGCGGACTCCACGGCACCGGACCGGCGTCGGGTCGTGGACTCGTCCTTGGACGCCCCCTCTTCCCCAGAGGTTGGGTGCCTGCTGGTGTCGTCCTAGCCAGAGACGGGCCGCCGCGTCGTGGCTTTTTCCCCAACGTCATCAAAGAGCTGCTCCTCGCCGTTACCGTTGACTCTGTTGTCGCCAGAGAAGCCACAGGTTCCCCACACCTCGGTCCCTCTTTCTCCTTTC